>NC_088912.1:83141144-83449269 GCF_963576675.1 Euphorbia lathyris
GAAATGATTTGAAATGTCAAGAAAACTCTATTTATTTACATTAAGAATCTCTAAAAAACTTTAGTTTATATTGAAAGCTCTCTTTTTGTGATTTATTTTCTCCACTTATTTAATGGACTCTCTACCTATTATAATTACATTAATAAACCCATTTAAACTAATATTCACACTCAAATAATACTCATTTGGAACATGGACCCATGAATGGGCCAAAAGAATAAAGAAAATAATTTAGACATATATATATATACATTTAAATCAAAAAAGAAGATATGAAAATAAGAGTTAACACAAAAGAAACTATATGTATATGAAAATAATAGGTACAACACATTTATACAAAAAAAAAATGTGAAAATAATAAGTAAATCTTATGAATAAGAAAATAACATTTACTCAAAAATAATTTCATTCAATAATCAACAAAATAACCCAAATATCCCAACACTATATATATATACATAACTAATATAGTTTTAAATACCAAAAATAACATATACTAATATCTATCAATTATTTCTCAAAATATCAAATAACTATCATTTAAAACATAGCCTAAATTAATAAAAATGAAATACATATACATAATTATACTTATATTTAGAAAATAGTATAAAAAATGGTATACAAATATTATCAAATAATTATATATGTTAAAGGTTCAAAATAATTTGAAAAACATATATTACATAATTATACATATGTATATTAAAGATTAAAAGCTTAAAAGTTAGGAAAAAGGGACTGAAATGGCATTTTTTACGTTTTGGCAGATTTACCGACGGAAAATCCGTCGGTAAACAGCATTTAGTGACACAATCGGTAAATTACAGCAGCACTCCTAAATGTTTTCAGATTTATTCAAAAGCTTTAAATTAAATCTAATTCAATCGTTTTGGATTTTCGAACTACCAAAGATGGATCATAGTCGAAAACGGAAGTTCCTAAACGACATTTTTTATTTCAAAACATTATTTAGAAATTTCTTTTAAATTAAAAACTTATAATTACAACGTTTTCGATACCCGAACTACCTTTTTATCGGATCACGGTTCGTATTGAGATATCAAAACGAGGTTTTTTATTTTAAAACAAAACCGAATTTTATTCAACACGAGATGAAAATTAAATAAATACGCTAATTAAATAAAATGTGACAACATAAATAAATAACTAAATAAATAAAAACTATAACATAAAAATAAATAGGAGAAGAAGATAAATAAAATAAAATAAAAGAGAGTCTAGTCCTAGGATAATACCTTAAATTCGGTATCTGACAGTCGAAGCCGATTGATTCCACGAACCACGATCTTCCGTTTTTAATGAAAATTTAGTAAAAATTGAACTTTAGGAAATTTGGAATTTTTGAGAAAAAAAATAATTTTCTCAAAAAAATTCACTCTCTCTCTCTAAAAATGTTTAGAGTGAGAAAGGTCTCTCAAAAAATCCCCCTCCTTTTTTTTTCTTTTGCATGGGGATCCGTGCCTTTTATAGGCAAACGGGTCCCCGGACCAATGGGCGACGCCCAAAAGAAATTGGGCGTCGCCCATTGGGGTTGGGCGGCCGCCCAACCTAGTGTTGGGCTACCGCCCAACCTTGTTGGGCGGCCGCCCAACAAGAGTTGGGCGGCCGCCCAACAATGTTCGGCGGCCGCCCAACAATCGTTGGGCGATCGCCCAACGCTAGGTTGGCCGCCCGTGCCCAACCTTCGTCGGGCGTTCGCCCGACGTGGTTGGGCGCCCGCCCGACGACCCTCGGGGCGTGCCTCGAGCCATCGGGCGTGCGCACCCTGCGGCCGCCGAGCGCGCATCCCGCACCGCCGGACGCTCACACGTCGCGGCCGCCGAACGCGCGCTTCGCGCTACCGGGCACGTGCGCTCAGCGGCCCACGAGAGCGCGCCCCGTGCCACCAGACCCGGGCATTGCTCGGACGTCGAGAGCGTGCCACTTGCGGTGCGTCCGACGGACGCCAAGCGCACATCCCGCGCCGCCTAGCGGGCGTTCGACCATTGTCGTCCGCGTGCCGGATGCCGCTAAGCACCCGCGCCATGCCGCTAATTTTCCTTCGCTTATTATTCTTTATATATTTTTCAAAACTTCCGGAATCAATCGTTTCAACCGTCTTGTTTTCTGGTTTTCGTCACAGGTCCTCCGACTCGGTGTCTACAGTTGCCCCTACTTTTCTATTTTGACAGTGATGTGTGTGTTTCGAAAACGTTTTTTGCTAACGCAACACATGCAATGTAAAACATATAAAAGTAAAAGACACGTAAAGAGTAGGAGGGAGCATACCTGACCTTTGCGCTGCGCGCTCCGGCGTTGTTCTCTGATTTCTTCAGACTCTGCTTTGGGTTGCACCGTGCTGCCTCTGAATCGGCTGCTGGCGAATGTCCCCCTTTTCGACTCCGGCCTACGTTTGCTGATTGCGATGAGAACGGCTCTAAAGCGATTTGGTCTACGGCGATGGGGATGATGGCTCAATAGCTACCCTAGTCTACAATCTTCGGTAAAAACGGCTCAAAAGCTACCCTAGTCTGCGACTGCGAGGATGATGGCTCAATAGCTACCTTAGTCTACAATCTTCGGTAAAAATGGCTCAAAAGCTACCTTAGTCTGCGACTGCGAGGATGATGGCTCAATAGCTACCTTAGTCTATAATCTTCGGTAAAAACGGCTCAAAAGCTATCCTAGTCTGCGACTGCCAGGATGATGGCTCAATAGCTACCTTAGTCTACAATCTTCGGTAAAAACGGCTCAAAAGCTACCCTAGTCTGCGACTGCGAGGATGATGGCTCAATAGCTACCTTAGTCTACAATCTTCGGTAAAAACGGCTCAAAAGCTACTCTAGTCTGCGACTGCGAGGATGATGGCTCAATAGCTACCCTAGTCTACGATCTTAGATAAATATGGCTCAAAAGCAACTTCGGTCTGCGACCATGAGTCAGATGGCCCAAAAGCAACTCCGGTCTGCGAGTCAGATGGCTCAAAAGCAACTCCGGTCTGCGACCGCGAGTCAGATGGCTCAAAAGCAACTCCGGTCTGCGACCGCGAGTCAGATGGCTCAAAAGCAACTCCGGTCTGCGACCGCGAGTCAGATGGCTCAAAAGCAACTCCGGTCTGCGACCGTGAATCAGATGGCTCAAAAGCAACTCCGGTCTACGACCGCGAGTCAGATGGCTCAAAAGCAACTCCAGTCTGCGACCGCGAGTCAGATGGCTCAAAAGCAACTCCGGTCTGCGACCGTGAGTCAGATGGCTCAAAAGTAGGGATTGTTTCTGGATTTTCTTACAACACTGTTGTCTGTATTTTCTCACTGGAGCTTTCATCTCGGAGGTTCAATGGGAACGTGTTTTAGTCTGAAATGATATAGACTAATGATTGTTGTTCTGTTGACTGTCGTCTGTATTTTGACTGGTGTCGCTGTTCTGTAAAAAAATGACCGTGGTCTGGAGTTCATATCTTGACAATGTTGGTCGCTGTTTGGGAGAAATGCAGGCTGAAACGGACTGCAAATCGGAGGTCTGTGCACCTAGTAATTAATTATTTACTTTTTACCTTTATGTCAAATCGTACTTTTTTCACTATTTACGGGAATACCATTCCCTTTTCCTATATAAGGTGGTGGGGTTTCATTTCAACCCCACACCTTCTCTCCCCTCTTTCTCTCACTAGACTTCAATTTGGATTATTCTCGGGATGGATTTAGATGAATGGGATGGCACTAGAGGCATGGACGAGGTTTACGTAAACCTGGATAGAGTGGATACCTTTCACGACCCTACGACGCATTTGAGCAGGACACGCTGCAACGAGGTAAGTAATTTCTCACTTTTATTCGATTCGAACTCTAGGCTTTAGCATTCCTATACGAACATGATTTGCATGCTAACCCTTAGACTGCCTTAGAGGACTTTAGCTAGAAAACGTGAATTCCTTTATTTACAAGTAACACCTGTTTATTTTTGTAAGAATACGCGCTATATGCATGTGAATAGTGACACTACGAATTTGTGCATGCTAACAGTAAAAACGACGTGAATAGTGAAGACGTGAATAGTGCACGTGAATAGTGAAAACGTGAATAGTAAAGACTTAGCTAATGCACGTGAATAGTAAGAAACGTGAATAGTGCACGTGAATAGTGAAAATGTGAATAGTGCACGTGGATAGTAAAAACGTGAATAGTAAAAAACTTAGCTAGTGCACGTGAATAGTAAAAACGTGAATAGTGCACGTGAATAGTGAAAACGTGAATAGTAAAAACTTAGCTAATGCACGTGAATAGTAAAGCCTAATCTATGCTCCTCGTCACCGCAGACGAGGGTGGATCAAAGAATTGACTAAACCTTACGTGAATGACCTTACAGGAGAGATTTTTACAGAAAATTGGTCCTAACTGACCAGATGTCTCTAGGTTAGAAAATGAAAGAATACATAGTCTTAACGCGTTCTTATCAATTGCATGCTTTAGGAGCTGTATTTAAATTTCCTTATCTTGTTCCTTTTTAGTTCATTGAGATTTCGGGGACCACCGCCGAGGTTCATTCGTGGTATGATAGGCTAGGCGCCGCGGCGAGAGCCCGCGTGCGTGAGTTGGGCTTCGAGCCCTTTATTGCAGCGCTGCCCCGCACCAACGGGGTATGCGATCCTTTTGGCCTACGGGCCTTGTGTGAGCGGTGGGTTGATTCGACCCACACCTTCCACCTTTCCTTTGGGGAGATGACTATCTCGCCTCGAGATTTTTCGCTATTGACCGGATTGCGAGGGAGCAACACTCCGGACCGCGGGTCGACCCTGCTAGGCTTGCTGCTTTGATTGGACCGGGAGTTCGTCTATGCGCCAAGTCTACTCCGGTGAAGTTTGTTTCCACCGCGAGCCTCTTGAGTAGATGAGATTTTTGCGAGACTGACGATACCGACTTGGCGGTTCGTAGCTTCTTGGTATATGCTCTGAGTGAGACGATTTTCCGCACGAAGGGCGGGAAGGTACATGCGGGCCTCATTCAGGCGCTCAGCGATTTGGATGCAGCGGCTTTCTATGATTGGGCGGGGGCAGGCTTAGCCTTTCTTTACAAGTTTTTGGATCTGACTTGCCGGAAGCGCAAGGACTTCGGTGGTTATACCTTTGCTCTGCTGGTACGTGACGTCTTCTTGACTTATCTGTCTTATCTTCTTCGCATTTTTCACACTCCTAGTCCTCGTTTTTACCGCAGGTGTGGGCGTATGAGAGACACATCCTTCCCAGCCGATCTCGATCTCGACCGAGAGTACTGAGGCCGCCTTTCATGACTCAGTGGAGGGATTTTGACTTGAGCGCCGAGAGGAGTCGAACAGTGTCGCGGCTTCTGGATCGGATCGACTCGCTGACCCTCACACAGGTAGATTTTGCCTAATCATGCTTGGTTTTTTGTTTGAATCTTTCTGACTTTCTCTTTGTGCATTTTTTAGATTAAGTTCCGATGGGACGACCTCGACTTCGGCCCTGGTTATACATATGTATCGATGATCCAGGAGCAGCAGTGTGTGCTCACCGGCCCCTGCGTGCGGGCGTGGTATTTAGGGGATCGAGGCATCACCGGAGTTAGGGACGCTCACTGGACGTCGGGCGAGATCCCCGTCTCTATGTTCGCGGTGCGGACCCTGTCACTATCGATCATTCGTCAGGACCTGACCCGTCGGTATGTTGGTAGAGCGGTGTGGATTCACACTGGGGGCCGTGAGCCTTACTTGTCTACTTTGCTGAGCGCGAGGGATGCCCCGGCGGCAGCGATGGAGGTGGATCCGGTGGCGGATGTATTTTCGAAGGAGGCTGTCGCGGCAGTCTTTAGTCAGGAGGAGGTCCCGGTAAGTGATTCCATTCCCTTTTTATTTTACCCCTTTTATTCATGAGATGTTCAGAGGTTTTATGGTGTGTTTTTTTTGCAAGAGGGATCCTGGAGGAGTGCCCACTTATCTGATTTCTTCGACGGCACTCGGGCTCAAACGCCAGTGTGCGAGCAGCCCTACTATGTTGGCGAGTCCTCCAGCGCTGCCCGACCGGAGAGGTCTTCCCTAGGCGTGCCTATACCAGACTATGGGAGAGATTATGCTACGATCTGCTATGACGAGTCCGGGGCACCTTACGCGGGATTTGAGGCGGCCCCTCCTATCTTCTCCTCGAGGGTCCCGTTTGATCCCTCGGACGCTTCTCTAACCACGAGAGAGACTTGTACAGATTACGTGGGGCTGTCTGGTTATCTCCGAGACCGCCTCAGCTTGCGCTGCACCGATCACCTGGCATGTATCATTACTGTACTTTAGTGTAGTGAAATGTATGCATGTATGTATGATTTATGTTTTTGCCTATGCTGCCTTTTATCTGTTCTTTTTTTTTTTCTTTTTTTTTAGAGTGATCTGCATGCCCACGAGCGGAGACAGAGCGAGCTAGTGCGGGAAGCTGATGCCCGAGTTGGTCATGTGTATCAAGAGAGGAACGACCACTGGTCGGGGATGATGCGACAGGAGACTGAGGGTCGCCTTGCCATCGAGGAGAGGGCGCGTGATGAGTCGATCAGACGCCTTGCTGCAGAGGAGAGAGCACGAGCTGCTGATGAGAGAGCACGAGTTTCTGATGAGAGAGCGCGAGTTTCTGATGAGAGAGCGCGTGCTGCCGAGGAGGCACTATCTGCGGAGCGGGCATCACACCTGAGAGATTTTGAGAACTATTGGGACTTCCCTCCGTATTAGGCTCGTTACGTATTGCTTTGTAGCTTTCATTATTGCTTTGTAGCTTTTATTAGAGTTTCCCCGATGTATAGCTGATGTATAGGGAGTGGGGTGGATAGTAGGTAGGCTTTTTGTGAAAAGTAGGATAGGAAATGTATAACCCTTGATTCATATTACCATGCATTCAGTAGATTATGATGATTCCAATCATTCTCGTCAAACATATTCATGCCTTTATTTATTTACAAACAACAGAAATACTTAGTCTCTTATACATTGTTTTTGTAATTGCTCAAGTTATAACTATTGTTACCAGGACCCGCCTTTCGGTTTTCGGATCCCGGCGATTTTTCTCCTCCCCTTTTACTATCCCGGAATTTTTAAATGAGTGCCCTTTCGGGTTTTCACCCATTGGGATTTCCCTTATTGTTGCATAGGTCGCCCTTTGCGGGTTTTCAACCCATCGGGAATTTTTCTTTATTTTTCTTTTTTTTTTACGAAAAGTATTTCTTAAGCCTATCCATGTTGGTAGGTTCGGAGAATTCCATGCCGTCCATTGTGGTTAACTTCACCGCTCCTTTGCTTAGTATCTTCTTTACGACGAATGGTCCTTCCCAGTTAGGCCTGAACTTCCCCCTCGGGTCGGTGTGCGTCACACGGATCTGTTTCAGCACCAAATCTCCTTCTTTGATAGGGCTGGTCTTGACTTTTTTATTGAAAGCCCGAGCCACCCTTCTTTGATATAACTGTACATGGTAAAGGGCTTCCATCCTTTTCTCATCAACTAAAGCCAACTGCTCATATCGCCTCTTCACCCATTCCGTTTCGGGAATTTCTGCTTCCACTGCGATTCTCAACGATCGCTTTTCGATCTCAATCGGCAGGACTGCTTCTGTTCCGTATACCAAGGAGAGTGGCGTTGCCCCAGTCGAGGTTCTGATTGTCGTACGATAAGCCCACAACGCGAGTGGGAGGTGCTCATGCCAGTTCCGATGTGATTCCACCATCTTTACGAGAATCCTTTTAAGGTTCTTATTAGCTGCTTCTACTGCCCCATTAGCCTGTGGACGGTACGGAGAAGACCTGTGATGTTCAATGCCATATTCTAGGAAAAGATTCCTTACTTCCCCCTGAAACTGGACTCCGTTATCCGTGATCATGTGATGAGGCACTCCGAACCTGGTGATCAAGTGTTTTTCAATGAACTTTCTCATCTGCTTGGATCCCAGTTTGTTAAACGACTCTGCTTCTACCCACTTGGTGAAATAATCGATGGCGACAGCAATAAACTTATGTCCATTTGAAGCGTTAGGCCTTACTTCGCCGATGATGTCAATACCCCAGGCAGCGAATGGCCAAATAGGTGCTAACACATGTAATTCCATGGCCGGAAGATGACTGCAATCGTCGTGGATTTGACCATCGTGACATTTCTTTGCATACTCGTTACAATCTCTTTCCATGGTGAGCCAATAGAAGCCTTGCCTAATAATTTTCTTAGCTAGTACTGCTCCCCCCATATGGGCTCCACAAATTCCTGAATGTACTGATTCCATTGCCTCGCGGGCTTCTCCCGCATCCAAGCATCTTAATTGTAATCCGTCAATGTGCCTTTTGTAAAGCAAGTCATTATGGATGACGAACTGACGAGCTAACCTTCTAATCACAGCTTGATCCCTCGGTTCTGACTCTGCCGGATATGTTCCATACTTCATGAAGTTCACGATATCGAAATACCACGGTTTTTCATCTGCCCCTAACAGCATTACGTCTTCGTAGCATGGTTTGTGAGATCTTCTCAATACCAACGGTTTCGAAGCAAGGTTCCGGTGATTGTCCCAAACTGACGCCAAAGTGGCCAAGGCATCCGCCGCCTGGTTCTGTGCTCGAGGAATATGATAGAAACGACATTCTTTGAATCTTTGTGCCAACCCTTCTAGCTGATCGAGGTACGGACGTAGTCTTTCTTCTCTTACTTCCCAGTTTCCTTGTGCCTGTTCGATGATCAACTTCGAGTCACCCCAAATTTTGACATATGACGCTCCCAGTGCCGCTAATGACTCTAAACCATAAATGCACGCTTCATATTCAGCCATATTATTGGTGAGAGGGAAGGATAACTTCTTGGCCATCGGGATCCTTTCTCCTTCCGGCGAGGTAAGTAGTACTCCTACTCCGGCTCCATTCGAATTAACTGCTCCGTCGAAGGACATTTTCCACGGTATAACTTCGATTGCGTTCAAGTGCTCATTGGGGAAATCATAACTTATCTCTTCTTCCTCTGCATTCAGGGGCTGGTTGGCCAGAAATTCTGCCACGGCCCTCCCTTTGATAACCTTCTTCGTCACATATTCAATGTCAAACTCGGATAAAAGCAACAACCATCTGGCTAACTTCCCCGTCAAGGATGGAGGTCGGTATAGATACTTCACGGGGTCCATCCGAGAAATAATGATCACTTTATACGATTGGAAATAGTGCCGCAGTTTCTTTGTCAACCACACCACTGCCACACATGTCTTTTCGATCATGTTGTACTTGAGCTCGTACTCCAGGAATTTCTTACTCAAATAATACACCGCGTGCTCCACACCGGTGTCTCCCTCTTGAGCCAACATTGCCCCAATAGATCGCTCCTTAATTGCTACGTAGAGGAGAAGCGGCTTTCCCAGTTTAGGCGGTCTCAGCACTGGCGGATTAGACAAATAGCTCCGGACGCTCTCTAAAGCTTGCTGACACTTATCATTCCAAACAGCGGGTTGGTCTTTCCTTAGCAACTTAAAGATTGGCTCGCAGATTGCAGTGAGTCTTGCTATGAACCGACTGATATACTGAACCTGCCCTAGAAACCCTCTCACTTCCTTCTCATTTCTCGGCGCCGGCATCTCCTATATAGCCTTCACTTTATCAGGATCTACCTCGATTCCTTTATTTCCGATTACATAGCCTAAGATTTTCCCTGACGAAACGCCGAAAAAGCACTTCTTCGGGTTTAACCTTAGCTTGAATTCTGCAATTCGGGCCAAAAACTTCTCGAGCGCGGCAAAATGCCCTTCTCTTGTCTCTGATTTGACCATCATATCGTCCACATAGACTTCTACCTCCTTGTGTATCATATCGTGGAACAGTGCTGTGGCCATTCTCTGATAAGTTGCCCCAACATTTTTCAACCCAAACGGCATTACTCTGTAACAGTATGTCCCCCACTCAGTTGTGAACGAGGTTTTTGCTTTGTGCTTTTCGGCCATCTGAACTTGCATGTAGCCCATGAAACCATCCACATTCGTGCGTAATACACTTGACGCTGCACTGTCGATCAATACGTCGATATGAGGCAATGCGAACTCATCCTTGGGGCATGCCTTGTTAAGATCTCTGTAATCGACGCACATCCTCACTTTGCCGTCCTTCTTCGCAATTGGTACCCCATTTGCGACCCAAGGGGGATAGTCGATTACTTCGATGAATCCTGCTTCTAACTGCTTCTTCACCTCCTCCCTGATCTTATCTGCCCATTCTGGTCTCATACGTCGGAGCTTCTGCTTTACGGGCTCCGCTTCGGGGTAAGTTGGAATGCGGTGGGTTACGATTGATTGATCAATTCCAGGCATGTCTTCGTATGTCCAAGCGAATACAATTTTGTATTTTTTAATTATTCTCTCAAATTCTTTTCTCTCTTCAATAGTTAATTCTTGAGCAATTTGTATAAGTTTAGGATTTTCATCCGTACCAAGATTGAAAGTTGACATTTCTATTGCATTGATTTCAAATGTAGGCATGTTATATGAATGAGAATGCATGGAATGATCATGATCAACATCAAGCAAGTAAGCAAAATCAGAATTCATTTCATTGATAGCATGGGTGATTACATCATCTGACTCAAACAAAGTAGTAATACAATTTTCATCGTCAAGGTCCTCGGGTTTCTCATGAACTTTGGAGGTACTAGGCTCGTCCACAGCTCCCGCAGTTGCTTCAATAGTAACGACCTGCTCCTCGGCATTCAAGTCTAGCACCATAATCTCCTCGATAAAGCAGCTCGCCTTTCCTTTGCCCCAGTCGGCCACATCATTGAAGATTTCGAATCCCGGCAGAATCTTTCCTTCTGTGCTAGTCCATGATTCGGGGGTTCCTGAATATGCCTTCCCATGCCCCTCGCTCACAAAATACTTCCTCAAGCCTACTTTTCCTTCAGCACTCGCATTGGACGGACTCCCCTGCTCATATCCCAAACCTCTCCGGGTTTTTTGACTCTTAAAGTCTGGAAACTCTGGCAGCCCCTGATGGTATGCTCCTAAACCCATTCCCGGGATGAAACCTCCCTTCATCATTTTCACCACATCGGTGGTCATGCTCGACTCGTAAATCCCGGAGACTTGGAATCCGGAGAAAAGTTGAGGCTCAATTCCCAGTGCTGCCACCGAGCTCAATTTCTCAGCTCTAATTGTTACTATCTCCTCCCCGAAGGGGAACTTAATCATTTGGTGGAGCGTGGAGGGCACACCTCCTAACTTATGGAACCAAGGGCGTCCCAACAGCACAGCAAAAGTTACCGGGATATCCAACACCGTGAACTCAGTTTCTTCCTCGTGCGGCCCCACTTTCAACCTGGCCTTGAAGACTCCTTCAATGTGCATACGGCTGTCGTCATATGCTCTAATCACTGTTTCAGAGGCCGTCAAGTCTCCTCTTTCCACTCCCAACTTCGACAAGAGTTTCAACGGACAAACATTAATAGCCGATCCATCATCGACCATCACACAGCTAGTCTTCTTCCCGTTAATTTCCGCTTGGATATACAATGGCTTATTATGAGCCTTCCCCTCTTCTGGGAGATCCTCGTCAGTAAATGTGATCTCAGTCTTCTTTCGGGCCATAATTGCCCCTACTAGCGCTGTCGGCTCAGTATCGGTGGAAATAACCAAATTCTGCAACTCCTTCATCAGGTTCTCACGATGGTACTTAGAATGGCATAAAACTTCCCAGACCGTAGACTTAGCTTGCGTCTTCTTCAACTGCTCAAGAACTTGGTCATCGGGCTTAGGAGCCGACCCTTCTCCAATCTCAGTCTCTACCATTGGTGCTTTTCCCTCGGCCACACGACCTGATCTCGTCATTACCGCAATTTCCGGCTCATCATACGATTCGTCCCAAATGTTAATAGGAACCCTCCGATTGGCATCTTCCTCGTCCGAGGAACTCTCCCAAATGTCCACGGCCATTAAATCCATGAAGTGAAGAACACTCGGATTCAGGAAAAAAGGATTTGCCGATCCGTACAAAGCCCAACCTATCAACTCATCATAGTCATGGAGGGACACCCGACTCATCCTCCTTGCGGCCAACGGAATAGCACCTCGTTGTATGCACATAAGCTGCACCTTATCGCTCATTGTCTCATTACACTGCTCATAACGGTGCCTCCACCTTCTAGCATAATCCATAAAATGTTCCTCGGGGAATTGCCTAATCCTGTCCAGATCATCCAGGGATCCCGTCCATGGAATGTACATTTCATATCTCGCCACAAAGGCATTTCGGAGCGGTATCCAATGACCCATCTCCTCCTCTGATAAACCCTGATGCCACAATAAGGCTTCACCCATCAAGGTTTCCGGAAAATGTTCATGCAACTCACACTGCGGAAATCCGGCGTCATACATATGATTGCGAAATATCCTCGCATGCTCCACAGGATCCTGGTATCCACCATACCAAGGCATTGCTAACACCGCATCAGGTGTTTGGTAAGACGGGGAGTCAGGGGTTTGCTCTGCCAGCATCCATACTGTATACTCCTTGATAAATCTTTTCGTCATTGCTGCTCAATCGGTCTTAACATACATCGGCAGCGACATGTACCACATTAACGGTTCACCCATCAACGAATTACAAAACAAGCTAGTGATCTCTTCTTCTTTAAAACCCAAGGGTGCCATAACCGACAAGTAAAAATGAAGGTGTTCCATAGGATCCTTATTGCCATTATACTTGCTAACCTTCGGTAGCGGACGCTTGATAGGTCCAATCTGCATTGCGAAGCGCTCTGCGGCCCTGTCCTCGGCTCTTTGGTACTTTTCTAAGAATAAATCTGATAATTGATCCCAATCATGCTTGCAAGAGTCGGGTAATGAGTGGAACCATTCCAAAGGCTCGCCTACCAGCGAATGATGAAACCACTGAGCAATCTCATCTACTCCGAAGGATTCAATAAACATGTTGTGCATATATTCACGCAAGTGCACCTCGGGATCTCTTCCTCCACTAAACAAACTCAAATCTGGCACAATAGTCCGAGACGACCCTTCTCCGGTCTCTTCAGCACTATCCTCATCATACGGTGCTCCACCATCTGACCCTTCTTCCATCGGTTCATCCTCTCGTTCCTCACCCAAGAAGGACACATACAGACCTTTTCCCACATTGCTTTTTTCGACGGAGTCCAACAACTCCTCTACATCTTCCTCAAAGGATTACATTACTACAGTTTCTGTCAAACCAGCTCCGATCACGCTCACCCTATGATTAGGCAATGGATTGCGCCTAACGGAAGGGTTTGCTGACGAAGGATCAACTATCTTCTTCTCCTCAATCAGATCTTGGATTTCGTGTTTCAGCCTCTTGCAATTCTCAATCGTATGTCCATAACTGCTGTGGAACTCACAGTACCCTCTAGCCTGAATCTGCGGAGTAGGTTGAGCTTTGTTATACGGGGTAAGGGCTTTCAACAATCCCTTTTTCTGCAGACGCTCGAAAACTTTAGCATAGGTCTGATCGAACTTGGCGAACCGCCTCTTTTCAATAGCATTAAGATCAACCACTTTCACTACTGCGGATTCCGTACTCACGCTAGGCCCTCTGGCACTATATCCAGACTTCGTCCACTTGGTATAAGCTTTCTTCGGCTCCCCATCACCTTCGACAGTCAAGGCACAACTATACATCTGATTGAAATCCGTAAACGGCATATACCGCAACTCATTCTTGATATACGGCAACGTGTTGCCAACCACCATTCGGATCTGATCCTGCTCGAGCGGCTTTTGTTTCATCACTGCGGCCTTAGCCCTCCATCTTTTCACAAAATCGGAAAAGGATTCCCCAGCCTGCTGCTTAGTGCTCTCTAACTCCTTCAAAGTGACTTCCAGCATGGTGTTAAAGCTATACTGAGCGATGAATGACTTCGCTAACTCCTTCCAATCCCTCTTTATCACCATTGGTAACGCATGAAACCATGTGAGGGCAGCCCCCTCTAGGTAGGTGTTAAACAGCCCCAGGACTTGATCCTCAGTCAGGATCGTGTGCTTCATCACAGCAACATACTGATTCATATGAGCGGTGGGATCTCCGGTTCCATCGAACTTTTTCATGTCGGGGAGATGAAATTTCAGAGGCAAAGCTGTTGCCGACAAACAATTCTTCAAGTTATAGAAGTCCTGATTTCCGGAACTTCCTCCACGCAAGTCCTGCACTTCCTGTGTGATGTGTTGCTTCCACTCCTCTTCCTTAGCTTTCTCTTTCTCTAACTGTTTTTGGATATAATCCTGATAATCCTCCTCATTCCCAAAGCGAAGGCCATCGTTCACCTCATTCTCAGCACGCTTACTACCACTCTTGTTGTCCTTCAGTGCTAACTCAGCTAGCTGGGCCAAGATCGCGGCCAGCTGATCATTGATATTGTTCACAGAATTCTCCAATTCAGCCACTTTCTCGTCGGTCGCAGACATACTGACGGAAGACTGAGTATACCCAGACGAAGATGATTCAGAAGCCACAACTACTGATTCCGAACTGTCTACTCGTAGCTGATCAAACTGTCTGACAAGCCGATTACTCTCGCGAAACCACAACCGCTTAATGATGACGTCTGCGCGAACGGTATCCATTAGTATGTATGCATGATTTTTATATGCATGATTCGTGGTGTGTGCGTTTATTTATTTATGATTATAAGATAAGAAGAACAAACGTTAGTTCTATTTACATGTATCACAACATCTCTCTTCCACCCTTATTTCTCCACACACTCGTCGGTCCAGGTCTCTTTTCTAGGATTTTGGTTTTTGGCTCACATTGCGGTCCAGGGGACGCGTGATGCCGTCGATTATTGCGGGAAATTAAATCATTCATCAGACAACACAGTTCGTTTTGACGTATCCACGTTTGGTGACTAAGAAATTGACCAAGTTGGATTGTCCTTTCAGAATAACTCGTCTTTTGTCCTTTTGCGAGATGCATTAATTCGGGTTTTGACTCCCTTTGAGCGCATCTCAGTTTTTAGACGTGGTTCGAGTTATTCTTCTAGTTCAATCGTTCGTTATTGTCGATGACTCGTTCCCTTTTGTTCACGTGGGTTCATGTCTCGATTTTGGATTACAACGGGATCTTTTGGATATATCGAGAGACGTAACCACATGTTTATTTAGTGATGGAATCACTTTTGGATTTTATTTTAGGGAACGGACTCATCGCGTAACGCGTTTGTTCTTAGCGTCGAGGATCCGTTTGCTCATTTTAGCTACGTGAAAAAGACGGCGAGTCTTATTTTGAGCGCACGGTAACCTTTCGGCTAGCAACAGTTCGTTGTTCTTCCCAATCCACGGGATATATCATCTTAGTGTGGTTATAGAAAATCAACGTTTCGTTGAATCGCATGCTTATTCAAAGCGAGGATATCACCGTTCTCTTTCCTTTAGGCACCAATTAAGCAAACACGTACATCGGGCCATATTTCTTGCAGTTTTGGTAACGGTCGAAATGATCGAGTCGTTAGTCAAAACCCGCAGTCTCGTCCATATGGCGCAATTATATGGTTTGGCTTAATTCGGCTTCGTGATTTTAAACGGGGTATACACTCGTTCGAGGCATGCATTCAACGGCATTGGTTTATTTTCTTTAACTACTCTCGGGATTAACATATATCGTAGATTCGGAATGATTTTGGTCGTTTAGTTCATTCTTTTCTTTTATTTTCTTAATCACCTTTGCGGACACATCCATTTCTCTTAAAAACGACACGAGGCATAACGTAAAAAGCTCGTCTTTTATTCGGAAGGGACGGGCTACTTGTGCGAAACTTTTCACGTTACGACAGAGTCATTCAAGACAGAAATGTTCTTCGTTTTCGTTTCGTCGTGATCTCGTTTTATCCCAATTTATCTAAAGAATGTGAATGACGGCTACTGTTAATATAGTCTTTTGTATCGAAATGTAACTATCCTTAACACCGAACTGATTCATACTAATACGTGCTTACGTCATAACGTATTTCCTGAACACGTGCCTTCGTCGGGACACCGAAAGGGACAAGGCGGGTCGCACATGTTCATTCATACGAGATAACTAAGTCGTCTTTAGTTCAAATCATTTCGATGTTTTAGGGTAATTAGTATGTCGATTCATGAGTATATATTAACGCATCGTCTCATTTTCTTTACATAATTTAGGATTAGACACGTATCATGGCGGTTTGAAAACACGAACTGATTCATTTATCACATCAAAAATAGTAACGGGTAATCCTACGGAAACTTCTAAGGCTACTATATGCTGACACGGCTGACCGCGGGACCTCACAGGACCGTACAGACTCGCCCCTAACGAATGGATGGGGACCCTCTGGCGCCTTACTGTAAGGGGGAACTTACGCTAGCCTCTTTCAAGCGATGAATGGACTCTCGCTAGAGGTTTCGCGGAAATTACCCAAAGGGTTTGCAATAATGCATATGAATGCATACGAAAAGAAGTAAAACGATCCGTCCCCGTTAAGGGCTTAATACACGCCTTCCAGAATCAAATTTCTCGCTTCCCCAGTAGAGTCGCCACTTGTTAGACGAGGTGCCGCGGCCTAATCTCCCGGGCGGACCGGGGGGTGGACAACCTCATGGCGACGTAAGTGGTGATTGGCGCCGAAAGCAACCAATCGTGGAATCAAGCTGCTCGGCAGGACCGGAGCTCGGAGATATGGAAGAGTCGCCACCCACGAATGGGAAAATGAACACCGATCCCTTGCGGGAGACCGGTGTGGGTTCGGGAAACTTAGGTACGAGCCGAGAAGGCTAGCTCCTTTCCGGAGAAAGGCTACTAGGCACCCCGATATCGCCCGGTTATGAACCACCGGCCTCCTACTCAGCATGTTAGGCGATAACGGACTAATCGTATACTTCTTTAAGTTTAAAATTCATTTGAAACCCTTTTCTTTCTCTTTTTTTGAAACCGTTTTGAGCATATATTATTGAAAAAGCCACATTAGTAAAGAATCACCCATTTATGTTATACATACACAGAGAGGGGGGAGAAAGAAGTGATTTATTTACAACCGTATTTAAAAGTCATGTCGTGTGTTTATTCTACACTAACTTGTTCCCCCAAAATGAGTTTATTTACATGGTTCGCACCTTAATCGCCGTTGGAACGATTTAGGTGCGTTTTAAAACCCCGTTTGATGAAGTTTACCCGAATCGCCGTTGGAACGACTCGAGTGTTTGAAAACATTGAGATAAATAAAAAAAAAACCTTTGATAAGAAAACGTGGTTAAACATACAAGTCAATTTTATTTTGTACAAATCATTTAAGAAAACGATTCAAAACTCTATTATTCACAAAGAAAACGATTTTAATTATAATGTTCGCTTAATCCGCCGTAGGAACGGACTAAGGTTTTAAGACGTGGTGTTTTGAGAAATGATTTGAAATGTCAAGAAAACTCTATTTATTTACATTAAGAATCTCTAAAAAACTTTAGTTTATATTGAAAGCTCTCTTTTTGTGATTTATTTTCCCCACTTATTTAATGGACTCTCTACCTATTATAATTACATTAATAAACCCATTTAAACTAATATTCACACTCAAATAATACTCATTTGGAACATGGACCCATGAATGGGCCAAAAGAATAAAGAAAATAATTTAGACATATATATATATACATTTAAATCAAAAAAGAAGATATGAAAATAAGAGTTAACACAAAAGAAACTATATGTATATGAAAATAATAGGTACAACACATTTATACAAAAAAAAATGTGAAAATAATAAGTAAATCTTATGAACAAGAAAATAACATTTACTCAAAAATAATTTCATTCAATAATCAACAAAATAACCCAAATATCCCAACACTATATATATATACATAACTAATATAGTTTTAAATACCAAAAATAACATATACTAATATCTATCAATTATTTCTCAAAATATCAAATAACTATCATTTAAAACATAGCCTAAATTAATAAAAAGGAAATACATATACATAATTATACTTATATTTAGAAAATAGTATAAAAAATGGTATACAAATATTATCAAATAATTATATATGCTAAAGGTCCAAAATAATTTGAAAAACATATATTACATAATTATACATATATATATTAAAGATTAAAAGCTTAAAAGTTAGGAAAAAGGGACTGAAATGGCATTTTTTACGTTTTGGCAGATTTACCGACGGAAAATCCGTCGGTAAACAGCATTTAGTGACAGAATCGGTAAATTACAGCAGCACTCCTAAATGTTTCCAGATTTATTCAAAAGCTTTAAATTAAATCTAATTCAATCGTTTTGGATTTCCGAACTACCAAAGATGGATCATAGTCGAAAACGGAAGTTCCTAAACGACATTTTTTATTTCAAAACATTATTTAGAAATTTCTTTTAAATTAAAAACTTATAATTACAACGTTTTCGATACCCGAACTACCTTTTTATCGGATCATTATTTTAAAACAAAACCGAATTTTATTCAACACGAGATGAAAATTAAATAAATACGCTAATTCAATAAAATGTTACAACATAAATAAATAACTAAATAAATAAAAACTATAACATAAAAATAAATAGGAGAAGAAGATAAATAAAATAAAATAAAAGAGAGTCTAGTCCTCGGATAATACCTTAAATTCGGTATCTGACAGTCGAAGCCGATTGATTCCACGAACCACGATCTTCCGTTTTTAATGAAAATTTAGTAAAAATTGAACTTTAGAAAATTTGGAATTTTTGAGAAAAAAAATATTTTTCTCAAAAAAATTCACTCTCTCTCTCTAAAAATGTTTAGAGTGAAAAAGGTCTCTCCAAAAATCCCCCTCCTTTTTTTTCTTTTGCATGGGGATCCGTGCCTTTTATAGGCAAACGGGTCCCCGGACCAATGGGCGACGCCCAAAAGAAATTGGGCGTCGCCCATTGGGGTTGGGCGGCCGCCCAACATTTGTTGGCCGAGCGCCCAACGCTAGGTTGGGCGCCCGCGCCCAACCTTTGTCGGGCGTTCGCCCGACGTGGTTGGGCGCCCGCCCGACGACCCTCGGGGCGTGCCTCGAGCCATCGGGCGTGCGCACCCCGCGACCGCCGAGCGCGCGTCCCGCGCCGCCGGACGCTCACACGTCGCGGCCGCCGAACGCGCGCTTCGCGCTACCGGGCACGTGCGCTCAGCGGCCCACGAGAGCGCGCCCCGTGCCACCGGACCCGGGCATTGCTCGGACGTCGAGAGCGTGCCACTTGCGGTGCGTCCGACGGACGCCGAGCGCACCTCCCGCGCCGCCGAGCGGGCGTTCGACCATTGTCGTCCGCGTGCCGGATGCCGCTAAGCACCCGCACCGTGCCGCTAATTTTCCTTCGCTTATTATTCTTTATATATTTTTCAAAACTTCCGGAATCAATCGTTTGAACCGTCTTGTTTTCAGGTTTTCGTCACAGGTCCTCCGACTCGGTGTCTACAACTGTATCACCTTGCAAGGATTTCAGTCAATTCACCACAAGCGGCCATTTGGATATATCTCCCACTTATCGAGAGTGACGAATGCTCAATCTGACATTAACCATTCTGCAATCACTTTGCGTGATACCCAACCCTGCTCTCACACACCCTAGGCTCTCACCTATTGGATCGTGCTCGCATAGAATCAAAGTACCAGACTCCATAATCCAGAATTACTAATTAACGAATGTTTGAGTCTTAGGATTAGTTATACCTACTAACACCAATGAGATGAACAGTTGGCACATTATATAAATCAATCCATTCTGTTATCTCAAGTCGGGTCCCAATCCTAATGAACTCCTTCACCAGATCCATGTAAATGTCTAGATATCCGAATATCTAAAGCTTGTCTGATCAGCTTTCTGTCTCGACAGAAAACACTGTTACATGCAAGTCTCAACAGTAATATGCCAACCCTTATAACATATTACTTGACTTGGGTTTACTTTAAGTTTATTGGTCTATTATAAAGTACAGTCTCACTTCATGCTTGTATGAATACTTTATAACTACTTAAATAAACTTAGGGTTACTTTCTTTATGAAAGATTATTGCTGTTATATATAGTTACATTTTAATGCTATATATCTGATTAAACAAATGATCAACAATTTATTCATTAATATTAATATCCCAAAACAATTGTCTTTAGGACATTAAACTCCAACATTTTGTTTATCAAAACCTAATTGTCTAGCTAAATACACAAATGTCTAAGCTTTTTTGTGTCATTTTTTTATGTTTAAATCTTATTTGAGTTGTGAATTGTGATAAAACTAATAATAACAAATGAAATGTATATTATATATATATATATATATATATATATACTGAAATATATATAGTAATTAAAAATATTCGAGCCTGCTCGCAAACTTTCGAGTCGAACCTGAGGAAGCTCGGACTCAGTTCGTTAGTGCTCGAGACGATCCTGAACTCGAATCGAGCTCTATCAAATCGAGCTTTGATCGAGCTTTCACCGAGCCGAGCTCGAATATTTTGAAAACTACCAAGGCTCGTTTACACCCCTACCTGCAACTGTTAATAATCTTGAAAGTGCTATTGTTCATCTTAAGCCGAAGATTGGGGATAACTAAATTGCAACTGTTGATAATCTTGAACATTGACATTATCCTACAACTAGGGATGTAAATGAGCCGAGCCAAACCCTAGGTAGGCTTTGTATTGGCTTGTTAGTATCTCAAGTCAAGCCCTCTCGAACTGAGCGTTGACAAGCTTTGACCGAATCTGACCGAGTTTTGATCGAGTCGAGATTTTATCGTGTTTCTAGCGAGCTTCAACCAAATCCATAGAATAAGTAGCGTAAAAAACAAAAAAGCCTTATAACATACTCCATATGAGTTTAAAATATTTATAAAGAAAAATAATAATGTTATTGTCGAGATTCCAGAATAGTAGATGGTACTTGTGGTCGGAAAACACAAACTCGGAGATTTCATATAATGAAATATATATTAAAGTTTGTAATGTATTTTGTTTATCAAAACCTAATTGTCTAGCTAAATGCTCAAATGTCTAAGTTTTTTGTGTCATTTTTTTATAGTTTAAATCTTATTTGAGTTGTGAATTGTGACGAAAACTAATAATAACCAATGAAATGTATATTATATATATATATAATGAAATATATATAGTAATTAAAAATAATCGAGCCTGCTCGCGAACTTTCGAGTCGAACCTGAGGAAGCTCGGACTCAATTTGTTAGTGCTCGAGCCGATCCTGAACTCGAGTCGAGCTCTATCAAACCAAGCTTTGATCGAGCTTTCACCGAGCTGAGATCGAATAGTTTGTGAACTACCAAGGCTTGTTTACATCCCTACATGCAACTGTTGATAATCTTGAACATGCACTTGTTCATCTTGAGCCAAAGATTGGCGATAACTAAATTGCAACTGTTGATAATCTTGATCATTGACATTATCCTGCAACTTTTGATAATCTTGAATATTGACATTATCCTGCAACTGTTGATAATCTTGAACATACACTTGTTCATCTTTAACGTACTCTTGCTCATTTTGAGTCAAAGATTGTGGATTACTAAATTGCTTCACAGAAGCAGAAGAACACGGATCATAAAGACTCTCCACATCATTCACATTAACGATCTCAGATCCTATATTCATTGAATCGCCAGGTTGAACTTCAAGCATATGAAGCTGTTGAGTTTGGGCGCGACAAATGGCTAGTTGATGATTTACAAGATCGAGTTTGACCTGATCAAATTTAATCTTCTGTTGAAGATCACGAATGAGGTGATAACATCCTCCAACGAGATCATGAGCACATATATCAGATTGGTAAATTATAGAGCACACAACATCCACTCTGTCAGGTTGATTTATGTTCTTGATCGCTTTAGTAAGGTTATTTACGCCGAACAATTTATGTATATTAAGAAATTGATGTTGTTGATCTTGGTGGAAATGTGGTATTTGTAGGAAGCGCAAGCTTTGGTTGGACTGTTGTCCATCCTTGGATTACTCATAATTCTTTGTTTTTTTTTGAGAGCACAAGAAAACTATGAAAAATGAGAGAAGAAACAGAGATAAAGAAAGAAATATGTTAATTGATGATAATCTTGTTCTATTTATATTGTCTATATATTCTTCTGTTTTTCCTATCTTTTATATGATTCAATAAGCCCTTAAATATATGGTAAAAGATCCATCATATCATTTGGTCCTATGAGAAATTGCATTAAAAACTAAAGGACCATTTAATCCACCAATTCAAGCTATAATTCACCAATTCAAAACCTTCATATACTCTGTTATTATTTCGCTGCATTCTTGAGATTTTAAAACTCAAGAAATCTTCCAAATGAAGAAATAGTATTTATGGAGAACAACAACAACAAAGCTTTAGTCCCGAAATGATTCGGGGTCGGCTAACATGAACCATCATATAAACCGTGAAATCAAGTCGTTTCAGCGACACAAATTCGCTCCCTCCACTCCGTCCTATCCACTACCATATTTTCCTCAATTCCTAGTAAACTCATATCACTCTCGATCACCTTCCTCCAAGTTTGCTTGGGTCTTCCCCTACCCCTCACCACTACATCCCTTTGCCACTCTTCGGTTCTCCTAACCGGCGCATCAAGCGCTCTACGTCTCACATGGTCAAACCACCTTAGTCGGTTTTCTCTCATTTTATTCTCAATAGATGTGACCCCTACTTTTGTCCTAATTATTTCATTACTCACCCGATCCTTTCTCGTATGACCACACATCCATCTCAACATACGCATCTCCGCCACCGACATCTTATGGATGTGGCAGTGTTTCACTGCCCAACTGATAAGTGTCTATTTCAGCGATAAAATACCCACTTATTATGCTTATTTGTTAGCTGGTTTGATTGTTATCACGGCTTTTATTGCTTGTTTTGTGTATTATGCCTCTACAGGGACTTATTATGAAGAAAGGAGCTTAATTGAGGCTATTTGGAGCTAATTTGGTTAAAGATAAAATCTAGAACTATTTTAAAGACCTGAAGACCAAACTGGGAGTTAGTCTTGCGCAAGACTAAGAAGCAGACGGGCAGAAATCTTTCCAGATATATCAAGTGCGAATCTGTTCAATTCCATCACGTTTTCAGATGTCTATTAAAGAGTTTTAAGCCTACAAATCAGGAAGGAAGAAGTCAAGTAGTATTAGGAAGTTAGAATATTTATTTTTTATAATTAGCTAGTATTTATCTCCTAATTAGGGTTGGAGAACTCCTATAAATAGGAGATGATCTACCTTTAATGAGAGTTCAGTTTTAAATTCCGTTTTATAATCAGAATTCAATTTTCATTCCGTTTTTAGTTTTTAGGTTTAGCTTTTATTTTTATTTTTGTTATCTCTTTCACAAGAGAGAAAGGTTGTTCTTCATGGCTATTCATAGCTAAATTTCCAATTTCGGTTAAGGGTTAATTCAAAGGAGGTTTTCTTCATTATTGTGAGGCCGTTGTGCTTTAATTCTTATCTTACCGCTTATTTGTTCATTGCATTTTAGGGATTTATTCTCAATTGATTATTCATTCTTCGAATGATAACTGCAGGTCGTTCTTTGAATTGGATTTCATATGGCTGAATTGGTAAAGTTAGAGTTTTACCTAAACGAACCAATCATAGTAGCAATCGATAATATAAATCAAGTTAGTTTTGTATTTGAAAGAATAAATTCAGATTTGACAACCTGAGATTGTCTTTCATGTGACATTAATACAAAAGTAATTGGGTTTATTTGAGTCGAATGAACAAATAACTTAGTTTCTGAATCGTCTACGCTGAGTGTCGGTTGGCTAAGATCGGGTTCTTCTAATTCATAAGGCAGTCAATAGATTGAATCTTGACCGCTGAGGCTGGATTATTTATTGATTAGGAACTAGTTATTTGCCGTGCTTGACTAGTTTAATATTAAGGAAGAATACTCCAAACTGATCCGGTATGTGTATAAGAGTCTATTTTATCTGTCAATGATCAAGACTAATTGAATTCCTTGCCTGAGAACCCCTTAACTGAAATCTTCTTTATTTATTATATTCAACTTCAATTTTGATTTTGTTATTTCTGTTAACTTAGTTCATCAATCTACTCAAATCCCCCCTTATTTAATTTTGTTATTTTCTTGGTTATTAATTTAGTTAAATCAGTACTAATCCTTTGGGTTCGACCTTTATTTACCCTTATGCAAACCTGTTACTGAGGGTTGTGAAGTTATAATTATCTTTGGTGGATTCGACACCCGTCAAATTTTGGCGCCGTTGCCGGGGATTAGTTTAACTTGCTTTAATTTTATTAATAATCAGGTTTGTATTTTTTTTGTTCATTTGAGTGATTTTTCATAATTATGGATCATGTGCTTCAACTCATCAATGAGTACCGCTGGAATTCTGATCCATACTATTCTCCATGTCCCAATTTCTTTTGGAACCAATCAAGTTCAGATAATTATCAATCATATTCTATTAATTCGTCAACCTCTGGTATGTCCCTCGATGAAATTGTTTTGAATTTATCCACTCCAATTTTAGTTCATGATTATGCCTTATAGGAAGATGAAATAATAGAAAATGATAAGGTAGTTGATGATAAAAATTATATAGTTGTCAATGAGTTAGATTATTCAAAGGATTTTTATGTTTTGGGTGCAAGTAATTCAATCATAAATTCAGAGAAATTTTTTCCAATTGACTCATCTAAGGCTAATGAAAATTTGGATATTCAAGAGGGTATAATTTTATATCCAATTGAATTTCATTATGTTTTTCAGGTTGGCTTGATTGATTTCACTATGCAGGAAAGGAGTAACCCGGACAATCTTGAAAATATTTTTGGTTATGATTGGGATGGAAAGGAGGATGAACGGTTAGGAATTGGATAATGTAAAATCATAAATGTCTGGCCAAAGACATTAAATAGAGGCGCTTTTGGGAGGCAGCCCATCGGTTTAGCTTTGATAGAGCTAAACTGTTGTTATTTATGTTTTAATTCTTGCATTTTGTTTCTTTATTTTAGTTTTAGTTGCCTTCATCTTCCTTATTGTGCTGGTTCTTTTTTTCCATTTTTTTTCCTAGATGAAGACTTGTTGGGAGAATTATTTTCCCGTTCACCAGTGCTATCGTGCAACGCGATTCCACCGGAAGAATAAGCCTTGTTCGTGCATGATTCCACAGTCCAAAGTCCCTTCGTAACAACCAGCATCTTCATTCTATATCGCTTCATCTTTACAATCGAGTTTTGCTTCCCCTCCACTACATCATCGAATGGCTATTCGCACCAGGGCAGTTCCTTATCTCTCTTTCATTTAATTTTTTTTATTGCCCTTCATCCTATAATCATATTTTGTTTTGCATTGAGGACAATACAAGAATTAAGTGTGAGGTATTTAGGGATCTTTAATTTAATTAGAAATGCTGATTTACTCTATATTTTGTGTTGGTATATTTGGGATTAAAATTCTGAATGTACTGCTGAAATTTTTTGAGTTTATTGATTCAAAGTTTCTGGTTTTTTATGCTAATTTGCTGATGAATTATATGCACTTTGCTGCTATCAATTTGGGTTTAATTCTATGGGATATGTGTTGAAATAGTGTGAGGTGTCCGCCTCAAAAGAAAAAAAATCAGAAAATATGCTCGAGTCTAGTGTGAGGTGTCCACCTCTTGCTTCGTCCCTAAAAATACCAATGCTAGCTCTCTATTCTGCACTTGATTGAAACTAGGTTGCTAACTTAGTACTGAAATCCTTAAGTCTTGTATTGAGTAAGGTCATTGATTTCAAAGGGTCAGGATTGCATAATTGCCTTAAAGATGCATATGAACTACTTGATTAATCTCCCTTTACATGGAAAGATGTTTTGAATGAAGCAACACCACTTTTATCCCTATTTTTGGAAAGACTTTGAGCCTAAATGCAAGAACAAAATACATTACACTTTGTTCTATTTTTCTGAGTGTTGTCCAATTTTAGTTTGAAATTCTAGAACTTGCCATGTTATGCATTTCGAGACCACATCTGATGAATTTGAGCATTAAAAATGATAAGGGCAGTAGGTTTTTTTTCTTAGCCATTTCAAATAAATTCGAACCCGTAGTCTTGCTCAAGACTAACAAAAATAACAGTATCCAACCCTTAGTTCAGCCACATTTGAGCCTTTTCCCCATTCTTGACACAGCCCTTGTTTGAGTCCTTTGGTCAGGGACATTTTAGCCTTCAGAGTCTGTATATTCTTTGAGTTTATTCAATGTTTAGTTGCTGCTTTGAGCAATATCCGTGTTCAAAATAACCACAAGTTCATCAAAGTATAAGGATTCAATTGAATAGTCCTTTAGTTATAGTATATGTGGGTGTGCTTCAAAAAAGTGTCTAAATAGACATTAGTCTGCAAAATAGCAGCTTTCTTGTTCTAGTTCAAAGGTTTTCTATATTAAAAAAAATTAGAAAAAAAAAGCCTCAGAAGAAAAGAAGAAAAAAAGTCAGAGGCATAAAAAAAAGAAGAAAAATAAAAAGAAAAAGAAAAAGAAACAAAGAAAAATTTCTTGTTAGTTTTTTCATTTGAGTCTGATTATAGTTGTTTAAGTTCATCTTGAACATTCATTCTGAAGTTTGAGAATTGTAAGTCGTTTGTAAATAATTGAGCCTTGATTTCCATTTGGCCATTTTCAGAGTAGAATGTACATTTTTACTACTCTCGGTTTCCCTTTCTTCCTCCTTTCCTTTCCAAACCTTACCCCTAGCCTATATTACACCCTGTTTTAAGTCCCTTGGATTTATTGACTTGAATTCATACTAAGTGGTGGAGATTTGATATATTGGCAAGCTTATGGTAATTTCATTCTAGGTTGTGAATTGAGCGATTTCTTGAAAAATTAATCATAGCCACACTTGAGTGCAATGAGTGAACTCCGTGAGGGTGTTGCCGAAATTTGATCCATCTATCATGCACATGGTTAAAAGCTTTTTTTACTGAGATTTTTCAACTAGTTACATTGTGTGTTTAAACATGAATAATTTCTTGACTTGGAGGATTAACGGCTGATAATCTTTGCATTATGAGGGGAGATCGGGAAAGTTTAGTAAACACGAAATCATTAGAGCTAAGAACTGTTGACATGATCTGGTATGCTTGAGGACAAGCATTGGGAAAGTGTGAGGTGTTTGATAAGTGTTTATTTCAGCGATAAAATACCCACTTATTATGCTTATTTGTTAGCTGGTTTGATTGTTATCACGGCTTTTATTGCTTGTTTTGTGTATTATGCCTCTACAGGGACTTATTATGAAGAAAGGAGCTTAATTGAGGCTATTTGGAGCTAATTTGGTTAAAGATAAAATCTAGAACTATTTTAAAGACCTGAAGACGAAACTGGGAGTTAGTCTTGCGCAAGACTAAGAAGCAGACGGGCAGAAATCTTTCCAGATATATCAAGTGCGAATCTGTTCAATTCCATCACGTTTTTAAATGTCTATTAAAGAGTTTTAAGCCTACAAATCAGGAAGGAAGAAGTCAAGTAGTATTAGGAAGTTAGAATATTTATTTTTTATAATTAGCTAGTATTTATCTCCTAATTAGGGTTGGAGAACTCCTATAAATAGGAGATGATCTACCTCTAATGAGAGTTCAGTTTTAAATTCCGTTTTATAATCAGAATTCAATTTTCATTCCGTTTTTAGTTTTTAGGTTTAGCTTTTATTTTTATTTTTGTTCTCTCTTTCACAAGAGAGAAAGGTTGTTCTTCATGGCTATTCATAGCTAAATTTCCAATTTCGGTTAAGGGTTAATTCAAAGGAGGTTTTCTTCATTATTGTGAGGCCGTTGTGCTTTAATTCTTATCTTACCGCTTATTTGTTCATTGTATTTTAGGGATTTATTCTCAATTGATTATTCATTCTTCGAATAATAACTGCAGGTCGTTCTTTGAATTGGATTTCATATGGCTGAATTGGTAAAGTTAGAGTTTTACCTAAACGAACCAATCATAGTAGCAATCGATAATATAAATCAAGTTAGTTTTGTATTTGAAAGAATAAATTCAGATTTGACAACCTGAGATTGTCTTTCATGTGACATTAATACAAAAGTAATTGGGTTTATTTGAGTCGAATGAACAAATAACTTAGTTTCTGAATCGTCTACGCTGAGTGTCGGTTGGCTAAGATCGGGTTCTTCTAATTCATAAGGTTGTCAATAGATTGAATCTTGACCGCTGAGGCTGGATTATTTATTGATTAGGAACTAGTTATTTGCCGTGCTTTACTAGTTTAATATTAAGGAAGAATACTCCAAACTGATCCGGTATGTGTATAAGAGTCTATTTTATCTGTCAATGATCAAGACTAATTGAATTCCTTGCCTGAGAACCCCTTAACTGAAATCTTCTTTATTTATTATATTCAACTTCAATTTTGATTTTGTTATTTCTGTTAACTTAGTTCATCAATCTACTCAAATCCCCCCTTATTTAATTTTGTTATTTTCTTGGTTATTAATTTAGTTAAATCAGTACTAATCCTTTGGGTTCGACCTTTATTTACCCTTATGCAAACCTGTTACTGAGGGTTGTGAAGTTATAATTATCTTTGGTGGATTCGACACCCGTCACCAACACTCCGTACCATATAACAATGCTGGTCTAATTGTCGTCCGGTAGAATTTTCCCTTCAATCTATTAGGCATGCCGGGGTCACAAAGGAAACCCGTAGCACTCTTCCACTTCGACCAACCAGCTTTAATCCTATGAGCAACATCTCCATCTACTTCTCCATCCGTTTGGATAATAGATCCTAAATACCAGAAGCAATCCGAGGCCTGAACAACTCTCCCATCTAGGGTGATTGTCCCTGCCTCACTACTCCTATGGCCGCTAAACTTACATTCCAAATATTCTGTCTTACTTCGGCTCAACTTAAAGCCTCTAGATTCTAGAGTTTGTCTCCATAGTTCCAACTTCCTCTCCACTCCTTCTTTCGTCTCATCAACCAACACAATATCATCTGCAAACAGCATGCACCATGGTATACCATGATTAAAATGGAAACAATTGATTCAATTGACACAAAGAAAGATTAAGATATCAAAATAGGCCTATGATTTTTGAAGAAATATAAATTTAGGCTTCACATATAAAATAATACCAATATAGGCTTAATATTTAAAAAATGTATCAATTTAGGCATCGATAACGGATTGGACACGTCATTCGTATTACTTCGTTATCGATGCTTAAATTGATATCATTTCTTAAACGTTAAGCCTATATTGATGTTATTTTCTATGTGGAGGCTAAATTTATACTTCCCCAAAATCTATAGGACTATTCTAGTACTTTATTCCTACACTGTATACTGAGCTGAAATCAGTAACTTTCAAAACTAACTAGAGTTACAAAGTTTAACTAGAGTAAAGTTACGTACTTAACTAGAGTAGAGTTAAAATAACTAACTCTCATCAACTAATTTGGTTTACTAACTAATTATAGTATGATGATACTTTACAATTGCTCAATGAAAAGCGTCAACTGTCAAGAGAGAATGCGAGATCTGCTTCCTCTCTTTCAATTCACTATTCCGCTCGAAATTCTTCTCCATGAAGAGGAACGGGTCGTGGTAGCATTACACCCATATCATTTAGGGCCAAATTTATAATTATAAATAAATTCAGGCCTAAATGAGTAATTTAGGTTATTTGATAAATTTAATTAATTTTTATATATTAGTAAATTTATGGCATTGCATTTGAGGGGTAAAGTTGTATTTTGAACAACAATATTAAAATTTTAAAATAAATAGAAAAATTTAAAAAATAGTAGTGAAACCTCTAATTGTGATGTTAGGTAAACAGATGTTTGGAAGAACTTATTTAGTCTAAAAAAAAGTTAATTTTGAAAAAGCATATTTTATAAGCATTTTCAATTAACTTATAGCTCCAACTCTTTTGAATGTCATATTCTATTATTTAGTAATACTTATTCCATTCCATGTCACATTATTCTATTCCATTCCGTGAAGCAAATGACACCTAAAAAAATTAAATTAATTGAGTTTTTACTCTGTTTTTTTAAAGAGAAAAGTACGCTATCATCATGTCTCAAATTAATTTTACATTTAATATTAATGTAAGTTTCTTTTTAAGTTGTATCAAAAAGTTTATTCCTTTTAGGCTTAATACATCAGTTGTCCCTAAACTTGTCCAAAAAGCTATATTGGCTTCTTGAATTTACATTATTGTGTTTCATTAGCCTCCTAAGTTTGCTTAAAGTGTCGTGATGAAGTCCATAAATCTATAAAAATATCATAAAAATGTATAAAATAGGAAGTTAATTTGTTTTAAAGACGTACAATCACAAATTATAGGCCTTTATTTTTGAAGTTTTGAAGTTTTTTATAGATTTAAACAACTTAAAATGTATATCACTTTAAACAAGCTAATTGAGCAAATAAATTACAGTAAACAAGTTTAAAAAGTCAATAGAACACTTTAAATAAATTTAGATAACCAATAGATTATTTAAAAAAAGTTGATGGGTTAACGAAACATTTTCTAAGTTTTAACCAATCAATGTATCAAGCCTTTCTTTTTTTTTTACGGTTATTTAAGCCTTTCTTTTAATTGTTTTCTTAAAAATTAATATTTTAGTTTTAACCAATCAATGTATTAAGCCTTTCTATCATTTTTATACAATAATTAAAAATTTTGAATTCGTAATTCCACCTTTTACAGTTTTCTTTTCTTTTTGCCACTATTCCTTGCTTGAATTAATTATTTGTTTCATGATATTCCTTGAAATAGTTAAAAAATGAATATTCTTTTTAATCAAAATATATTAATAAGTAATATCCACCTAAAGAAAGCAACGATGTGGTGTGGCAGTTATTAATTCAATTATGAACAATACAGTGTAATGACACAAAGATCAAACCCTCTAAATTTAATAATCTTTACAAAATTGATAAAAAAAAACCCATAAAATAAAATATAGACCAGCTCATTCTACTCTAGTTTTAGCATCAATTGCAATTTCCATAAATTGTTCAATTCCATTAAGGCTGCTGGTTCATGTTTTTCCTTTTCCGTCCTGATGATGACCGTCGTGGTAAGTTTACAGCGCGTACGGACACGAGACTTTGATGGCAAAGAAATGGATAATAGCAAAGTCTTTTATTAACATCACCAATTAGTTTTCTCTCTTCGGTTGTTGTAAATGTCTTCTCTTTAAGATCATACAATGCTATAAATTTGAATCCACAATCCAACACTATCTTATTATCTCCTTCTTTCCAATATCCCAAAACTTTCACTTCCCTAAACAGCGTTATATGGAACGGTAGCGGTATTTCGAGTGTAATAGAGAACAATTTGTTCCATTGTCCATCTTTCTCCCTCACATAAAAAACAGCTTCCAATGGGTTCCAAGAGAAGAAACTCATACATAAACGACCATCTAGAACATGTATATCAGTGTAAGGAAATTGGCTTTTGTACGGATATAATGGTTCAGACACTTCAGATATCGTCTCTTTGGCTATATCAAATGCAATAAGAGCATATTGACCCCTATTTGATCTACACAACCAATATAGTGAGCCATCAGCAAAGTATCCAGAACACGCAAATTTAACTCTTCGGTGAGGAAACGCTTGGCTACTCCTCCTCCACGAATTCGACCTCAACCCGAAAATCCAAACTTGTGAATCATGAACATTGTTATCTGTCTTTACTTCTTCAATCAGCACAACCTTATACTCACCCGTACTAGAATCATAACCCAAACCCATCGCGGTTTTATTGCAATGGCAGCCTTGTGGGACTTTGATAGGGCAACGCCGAAGCTTTCGATACTGCTGGGTGGAGGGGTTCCATACAGCAAGTCTGACAGAGTCAACAAACAAGAGAACTATACCTTTGCAGTAACCATATGGCTTAGCACTGTTTTTGTATGGTTTCTCCATCTTCTGTTCAAGGCCAATATCTAAATCAAAAATATGTAATCTGTCTAACCGATGCTGCCTTCCCATTGGATTTCCTCGTAGGATCATCTTGCGGTCTTTCCTTTCCTCAATAGATCTACTGTGATGCAGATGTATAAACTCATTGCTATCAATGATGCTGCAGAAAGATTGAGAAACAGATCTGAAAGACAATAGAGATTTCACCGAAGAACGAACCAGAATTTCGGTGATTAGTTACTGTGGAAAGTGTGCTTGTGCAGCTCTCTGATCAGTTTCCCAGTTATCCCATGGAGCTTGTGCTGGTGCTAGTGTTCCTCCATAATCAGTTTCCTGATTTATAAGAACACATATAAATAATGGAAAAGATCAAATTTTTATTCATAAAAGAAACCCCCAAAGACAAATCTGCATATATATATATATATACACCCATAAACAACTCATTACGATCCGGAATTCCATTAATTAGCATCAGAATCAGAGGAAATCGAAACTAACCTTTTTCTGCATATATATACCCAAAACAACTGATATTACGATTCTTAATTCCATTAATTAGCATCAGAAAAAGAAATTGAAACTGACCTGAGGAACCACATCCGCATCCACATCCGTTGTTGCCCTGCCGCACCGGAGTTGGTTACTCATTGCCGGAGAAGATAATAGCGTAGAATAGAAATCGAGAAACTGGAAGATGGAGAGAGATCTAGGATTTGGTTCAATATATCATATTTATAGGTAACTGATTGTACTAAAGTCTCCTACTTTGGCTTGATTTGAAATTCTTATTTGACTACGATTTCTCAAAAATTCTTATCTTAAATAACTTTTTAAGCTGTCGGTTTTTTTTTGAAGAATATAAGCTGATAAAACAAAATTATAAAAAATTTAAGTTTTATTAAAATTAACTATTTATTCTCCACATTATCAAAAAACAAACTATTTATTCTCCACGTATCATTATTTTAATGAAAAAAATAATAATTTTATCCTTCCAAAGTATATAGGGTAAATTCCAAAAACAACCACTGTGGTTTCACGTTGTTCAAAAAAAACCCCTGTGGTTTGGTTTTACCAGAAAAAAGGACTGTGAATTACGCCGTTACAAGAATTACGGAAATGCTGGAAACGCCGTTTAACTTGGTGACGTGGCAAAGGGTAGACTCGTCTGAATTTATTGGGAGATCTATATAAGTTCTAGAAGCTTCTCTTCTTCCCCCAATTTTCTACTTCTTCTCAATTTCTTCCGTCAATCGAAAACCAAAATCCAAGATTCCTTCAAATCACAGTGAGTAATTAGCATAATCGCGATTCTCTTGAAGTTTAGAATGTAAACCCCATGATTTGGTTTTATAATTTAGCCTAATTCGCGTACAATTTACTGAACCCTAAAATCGTGAAGAGATGAGTTCGTCGAATTCGTCCAATTCTCAAATTTCATTGGGTCAATGGCATGAATCAAACTGCTTCTGTGGGATTAGAGCTTCAATCCGTCAAGCTTCAACAAAGTTAAATAATGGAAGGAGGTTCGTTGGTTGTTCGAAATATCCTGATCGAACTGCTTGTCGTTATTTTGAGTGGATTGATCCTGATGATTTAGAAGTTTGTCGTGCTCGTGTAGATGAACTCGAAATGGAGTTACGGTCTATTTCTGAGGGTAAGCGAAAGGTAGAGATGGAATTATTGCAGGTGAAGGAAGAAAATGGAAGACTGAGAAAGGAACTGGTGCAGGAGAACGAAGAAAATAGAAGTTTGAAATCAGAAAATGGGTGTTTAAGGAAGAAATTAATTGTAACTATGATTGTAGTGATAACTGGGTTGATTGTGATGCTGATTGGCAGTGTAGATAATGATAGTAGGCTAGATGGCAGATTTGGGTTGCCTTAGTGGTAGGCAAACTACAATTTGTAGTTCTCAGTGTATTGCCATTTACCTGTTTGGGTAAATGTTTATGTGAAAAAAGGTGTATTGAAAAGCAAATGATTGTCTTGTGTTAATTATTAGCCAAGTTCATTGGATTGTAACTTTGTGCAACTTATTGGATATTGTTAATTGTTAGTCAAGTTCTTTGTCCTCTAACGTTGCAAAATTTATTAGCTTGTAATTTTGTGTTAATTGTTGCCTAAGTTCATGTAAAATGACTAGAAATGCTGGGTTCTTATCCTGCACATACACAAAATGACTATAAATGTTACTTGTGCACACTGAATATACCTAAAAATGTTAACAAGTTTATGTCACACATCTGTGTAAATAGCAAAGAAACTTAATTGCATATAATGCCAAACAAAAGGTCTTACATATCACATTTTGGAAATAACCTTAATTGTCACAAAGGTATTACATATACGGCATTGTAAAGGTACCTATAATGCCAAACAAAAGCTATACCATATAAGGTCATAAGTTTTGATCACCCTACACAAAAAGTAGTGCACCATAAAGGTCACAATTCCCAAAATATACAAAATGGTAACAAAAAGTAGTGATCCAATCTGCCTATCAAACTACTTAGTAATCTTCAACAGCTCCAGTGAAAAGGCCATGCCTCTTCGCTAAATCAGCAAGGTTTGCAGCTCTTCTTGGTCTTTGTGGGACAGTTGGCTCTGCTTCAGTTGGGTTCACTCTTTTTCTGGATGTAGAAATTGTTGGTGCCATGAAATTTCTGCCCCTGCCCCTACCTCTGCCTCTGCCTCTCACAACTGGTTGGCTTTGTCCTCTTATTGACGGCTGTGTTGGGGGTGGCTGTGAAGCATTTTCTCTATTAACAGCACCATCAGTTGCTCGTTGATGTGTTGGGGGTGGCTGTGAAGCACTTCCACCTACATGTCCTTGCTGCATCAAGCAATAACTAAGTTACCATATTATTCCAAAATCCCAACAAAAACAGCAAAAACCTATATACTCCACCAACTTACACTAGAATGTACAGGGTTGGAAGTGGATGCATTAGTGGATTTTCTAGGCCTGCCTACCTTTCTAGGTGGACTACCCTGCAAAAAAGTAAATACACATTTGAATCAAAGCACTTAAAGGAACAATGGCCATCTAATGTTGATTATACAAACAGTATGGACTTACTTGAACTTGTTTACCACTCCTTTTGTTGGCTAATTTGCGCTGCCTTCTTTGCCATGGGGTTTCACCTGTAATTCCAGCCTTGCAGCCCCTAGCATTATGGCCAAACCTTTGACATAAGCCACACTTAACACCACCTCCTATCCTGGAAACCTTATGGGGGTCCCTTGGTTCATCTGCCCTCCTATTCCTTCTCTTCTTTGGTCTTCCAGGCGGTTTAAGTACAACCCCAGCATGAATGTCAAGTAGTGTTGTCCTTTCCCACTCCTCTTGTGATGGCACAGGCTTGAACACATGTTGATATACAGCCAAATATGTTGACTTCAAAAAATAGTCATGCACATATCGCTCTGGTTGTTCTCTCTGATAAATGATGGCAGCCACTGCATGCTTACAAGGAATTCCAGAAATGTCCCACATTCTACAAGTACATGACTTATCCTTGAGATCAACAGCAACATTCTTTCCATAGTAATAAACTTCGTATAATTGATCCTCTGCTCTTGTGCAAAAACAGTTCCGACTCTCCACTTTTATCTTCTCAAGCCTATTCTGGTAATTTGGGCACACATCTCCATTATAGTTTTTCATACCACTGAACTTGGTATACTGTCTTGCCATTAAGGCTTTCCTGATCCATTCCAGCAGACTAAGTATAGGCAACTCCCTACAAGGTAATACCATCTTGTTAAACGACTCACAAACATTGTTTTGAATTGCATCACATTTGGTTCTTGGGTTGAAGTGACTCCTTGCCCATGTGTGAGGATCATGTTCCATCACTCATTGATGAGCCGCAGGGTCAAATGATTTGAGTTTCTCCATATGATTCTCCCATAACTTCATAGTACCAGCTGCTGCAGCCTTCCACAGATAATCTTTGTATTCAACCCCTTTGAATCTCATCTTCATGTTCTCGTACATGTGCTTGACACAGAAACGATGTTCCACATCCGGTATTAACTCCTTCATAGCTTGCACCAAACCCTATAAATTAAGAACAAACCATTAGTAGACTAATTATGAATTAACACTAACAAACATATAATAACCATAACCCACCTTTTGTTGATCCGACATGAAGACCCATCCAGTTTCTCTAACCGTGCCAAAATCATCTTGCAAAACTTGTAGAAACCATGACCAGGATTCTTTGCACTCAGAGTCAACAACAGCAACATCAATTGGAAATAGGTTCTCGTTGCCATCCCTACCAATTGCAGCCAACAACTGCCCACCCATCATTCCTTTCAAATGACAACCATCAAGGCATATAATTGGCCGTATGCCAGAGAAGTATCCTTGTTTTTGTGCAGCCATCCGAACGTACATGTGTTGAAACAAAACAATCTCCCTAGGAACTCCTAACCCATGGTCTAGCTTCAACTCCGTTTTTATTTGGACAACAGTTCCTGGATTAGTTACTTTGAGAGTCTCAGCATAATCATACAACCTCTTATATTGATCCCTGATTTGACCAGATATAATTTTCCTCCCCTCACTCTTAGTCCTATAGCATTTTCGAATAGACACCTCATAGCCCAAATCCCTCTTAATCTTATTCTTCAGGTATGACACTTTCAAATCCTTATCATCCCTCATGTCTTCCAAATATTTCTCACAAAGGTATGAAACCTTACAAAATTTCTCATTGTATTGTTTAGGACAAGTATGATTGAGATTACTTTTCTTTATTTTGAAAGTTTGAGTGCCCCTAACCATAGATCCTCTAATCCTGAACTCACAACCATCTGCATCACATTTAACATACACGACTGAAGGTCCATTCTTTCTGAAACAAAAAGTGTGCCCTCCCTCTACGGCCCAAGCCCTCAAGGCTTTTCTAAAATCCTTAGCACTCCTAAAGGTCATACCTAATGCCAAATTTTTGGTCGTTGCATTGTATTCTACATTTGGGGTTACTCCCTCATCATCTGAGCCTTGAAAGCTCCTTAACTCATCATCCAGGTTAGGAGCAGCCTCATTGAAGACAAATTCTACCTCCATCCTGTTTGAATTGCGATTGAAAACATCACTGTGACCATCTCTATTAGGGACATAACTAGTACCTTCATTTGGAATTTCATCTTCACTGTCTAATGACACATCTTCACTGTCAGATATATCAAAACCTGAAACCACTTCAAACTCACTATCTTCACTATCATCACCATCTTCTTCCCCATTGGTGTCTTGATTGCCATCACTGTCCTCATCACTATCATCCTCACCATCATTGTCATCATCACTTTCACCACTCTCCTCAACACTTTCTTCCCTCCTATCCTCTTCCATACAATCACCTCTATCTTCACCACTAACATTACCCACATCTTCCCCTATGTATTCTACCCCATGTTCACCTATATCTTCCCCATTAACATCACCCATACCATTGTTAACAAAACAATCTTCAACTTCTAGCTCATCTATTGCATCCCAATCCATACCTATATCAAACCCTACTTCTTCTTCAAGTATGTTTCCTCCATCAACACCAACCCCAGCTACTTCTTCTCTACCTTCTATACCAACCCTATCTACTTCTTCTCTATCTTCTATACCATCCCTATCAACTTCTTCTATACCATCCCTATATACTTCTTCTCTACCATCCCTATATACTTCTTCTCTACCTTCTATACCATCCCTATCTACTTCTTCTCTACCTTCTATACCATCCCCAACTACTTCATCTCTAGCTTCTTTACCAATCCCAATAACTTTTTCCCTAGCTTCTTTACCATTAGCCACATACACACCATCCAATGGATCTACTCCTTGCACTATTGCTTCATCACCTAGACCTCCTCCACCCTCACTATCTAATGACACATCCTCACTATCTGTGCTATCAAATCCTGAAACAAATTCAAAGTCAATATCATCACTGTCCTCACTATCATCACCTCCATCCACACCTATATTCACATTTTCAACTTGTTCATCTCCACCCACAGGTACATTCACATCCTCACCTTGTTCATCTCCACCCACAGGTATATTCACATCCTCACCTTGTTCATCTCCCTCCACACACACTTCCTCAGCTAGTTGTACTCCAACCCCATCATCAACTAGAGTTAAATCCTCTATCTCCCCTACCATCACTAGCTCAAGACCACCAACTGTAGAGTGTAAGCTATTATCTGAGTTGGATGCATTTGACTCTACAGATGAATGTTCATCACCATCATCCAGATTGACAAATACATCATCCCTAATCATTGACACAGGTTTAGGTAGAGCTTCATAATAAACATCCCATGTATCCCACTTGCTATTCACATCTGCCACACTAAGACATGATTTATCATCTACTATCTCCCAATAACTCCATTCACCTCTAAGACCTATCACATGCATCCACATCCTACACCCACCTGTATACTTTAGCTGCCTATAAAATTCCAACAACCTATAATAGCCAAAATAATCCTTGTCTAATGTAATCTCAGCTTCATCTCCCCCTAAATATTTCATAGAATCATCAAATGAGGACCATTTGCCTCCGTGGTGAAATACCAGAGTCACATATCCAGCCATCTGCATCCATTCATTCAACAAACCGGCAAAAACAAACAAAACAATAGTAAATAACTATATAATGACCAACAAAACCATACTCAACTTATATATCAAACCAAAAAAAGCTAACAGACAACACTAATCGATCACACGAAACAGAGAGATGCAAAAAAAAGACTCCTCGAAAATCCTAACACCAATCGATCACACTAAATCACTGTTACATGCAATATAACAGTTTATGATAATACCCAACAAAAAACAAACCACAAATTCCGATTATTCATCGTAAAAACAGAAAACCCTAACTTAATCAAACAAAACCCGAACCAGGAAAACATCGACCATAAGAAAGAAATCAAAATTTTCATGGATATTGTGCCCTTACCTTGGCTGACACGTAACCCCTTACAAAACCTTGAACTGTAGTTGCCCTACCCACTTCGAACAAGCGATTCCAACGTCTATCTAGCTTCGTCGCTTCAGAAAACACACACCTTCAGTAGTAGGAACTATGATCGAGGTGGTTATAGGTGAGTTCTTGGTTGGATGACACTTCGTATTCCAATTTTGGAAAGCGATCAATGCAACTGAAATATGAAAAGTCACTAAAGACGTAAAGACGCTGGTATAGAAACTTCTGGAGCTTATATAGGTCTCCCAATAAATTAGAACGAGTCTACCCTTTGCCACGTCACCAAGTTAAACGACGTTTCCAGCATTTCCGTAATTCTTGTAACGGCGTAATTCACAGTCCTTTTTTCTGGTAAAACCAAACCACAGGGGTTTTTTTGAACAACGTGAAACCACAGGGGTTGTTTTTGGAATTTACCCAAGTATATAATATGAAAATATTTTTTTAAAGATGAAAAAATATTATCTATGTATTAATTTTAATTACATAGTGTATATATTATATTTTTTTAGATTTTTTCATAGATTAGATTAGACTATGATAGAGTTCGATGGACTTAACATGTAATTACTTTGTCAAGACTCAACCCGTAGTGTTCTATATCAGCAGCTCGGATTAGAATGAGGGGTGTTTGATTACTCATTTTTGTCATACCCATCAAAGGGGGCATTTGCCCCCACCTTCATCCCATAAAAAAAAAAAAGTTGTCCAAAAATAAAGGTTAAAGTGCAAAAATACCCCTAATGTTTTGGGTTAGGAGCAATTTTATCCCTAACGTCTAAAATGATACAATTATATCCCTAATGTTGGCAGCCAAGAGCAATTTTACTCCTAACGTTGATAAATTGGGTCAATTTGAGAAATAATTCATCAAACTGTCTTATCGGTCATGAATAATAGTGTCTAAAATTGATCCAATTTATCAACGTTAGGGGTAAAATTGGTTCAAAATTACAAAATTGATATGAAATTGGTGCAAAATAAAGAAAAAAATGAATGTATTTCATAATAGTGTCTGAAATTGATCCAATTTATCAACGTTAGGGATAAAATTGCTCTTGCCTACAAACATTAGGGGTAAAATTGCACCATTTTAGATGTTAGGGGTAAAATTGCATCTGACCCAAAATGTTAGGGATATTTGATGCGTAACAACCCGAGAATCCCGGAAATGGATGATTACGAGTCGGAAACATTATAATTTACGTTTTTTATCAAAAAAAATCATGAAAATAATGCATGACAATTGAACGATTTTGCATTTTTCGTCACCAAAAATTGAACAATTTTGCATTTTTTGTCATAAAAAATTGAACAATTTTACATTTTTTGTCTAAAATTTTTTTACGTAGAATTTTGGCCCCCGCTCCCTCAAATCCTGGATTCGCCACTGCATACTCGACCCAGAATAAGATCAGATAAGACAGTGAGACATTACCACTGATTTATTATATAACCCAGTAGCTGTATCTCGCAAATAAGGAGAAAAATCAAAACAAAAACCAAATTCTGGTTTAAAGTTAAAATGACTAACATATGTCATTCTCTGCCTAACTTTTAGATACGGACGTGACAATTTTTATGCTCATGTTTGCTTTTCACTTTAAATTAGAGAATTTAAGGTGTTTGGTTAGAAATCTCCGGTTTGCATTTTGCATCTAAAAAGTAGCCTTCTACAAAAGTAGGAAATCTTTGCTTTTTGAAAAAACAGTTTTTCCTAACAGCATAGTGTAACTGCAAACAATAAAAAATAGATACACCAAACGAGCCTTTAACCAGATTGAACTAATTTTCAAATCCAACCCAGTCTCCCAACTAATATATATATATATATATATATATATATATATATATATATATATATATATATATATATATATATTAAAGGGATAAGTTGCAAAGTACTCATAACGTTTACAATCATGAGTAATTTTACTCATAATGTTTAAAATGATACAATTTTACCCATAACATTGACAAGTTGAGTCAATTTGAGAAATTACTCATTAAAATGTCTTCTCGGTCAAAAATATACTTTTTTTTAAAGCTGGCCATCAGGGAGTGCAGATTACAGGCATCCCAGCTAGGATGGCACCCCCGGGCACTGCACCCAATCTCTAAACCAATTTAATAAAAAAGAACCAAAAATACAAGAGAGTCAGAACAAGATAACCAGTTAAGCAAATCTGTAGATTCGCCAACCTCGTAAGTTACAAAGAACAGCAGAGATACAAAAGACAGGTATATCCGTCCACCATACAAAGTCTGAATTCATCCTACCATATTTAGCTAAAATATCTGCAACTTGATTGCCTTCACGGAAAATGTGGGAGAACACCACTGTCATTAAGTCCAGATTTTCTAGACATCTTAACCAATCTTGCCTGAGAAACCATGGGACCAATTTGGTTCGACTTCGCAGTGCATGGACCACAAACGTCGAGTCACTTTCGAGCCATAACCGCATCCAACCCCTATCAAATTCCATGTTAATTGCTGTAATTGCAGCTGAGAGTTCAGCAGCATAAGAAAATGTTGTACCCAAATGATAAGAGAAAGCCCCCGAGAATTCCCCGGATGCCAATCTGTAGACACCGCCGCAGCCCGCAGTTCCAGGACTTCCATTTACAGAGGAATCTGTATTGACTTTCATCCGAGAGGCAGGCGGTGGCTGCCAGCAAACTGGTATTATACGAGGAGCGCGATGCCTAAGGACAGGAAGATGGAGTTCATTTAACGTTTGCTGCTCCGTTGTAGAGTTCCCACATAGAACCCCGCCCAAGTTTGTCTGATTCCTGAATTGAATGCCATAGCCTGCGCAGAGTTAAAGAAATGCAGGGTACCTCATTTTCAAAAATTGCATTGTTTCGGGTCTTCTAGAGAAGCCAGACGCCATTAACGATTGCAAACCTCCAAAGAGAACGAATTTGCGAGCTACAATGCTGATTTAATGCAACATTAATCAAGTCCAACAGAGTTCCCGTTTTATGCAAACTTCGACCAAATAGTGATTCAATTGATTCCCAGACCTGCACAGAGAAAGAACAAGTTAAAAACAGATGATGCGCTGATTCCATGCTCGCTCCGCAGAGGCTACAGCGGGAAACAATGTGAAATCCCCTAGCCCGCAACCGGTCATGAGTTGCCAATGCCCCCAAAATTTCCTTCCAGCAGATCATTGAGTGGGACGACGGGATACCAGAATCCCAAATGAAGCGACACCAAGTCCTCATCTCCGAGCTACCCTGCAACCAAGCATAAAAAAGCTTGATGGTAAAGATTCCATGAATCGTCGGCTTCCAAACACAGACATCCTCCCTGTCCTTACCTTGCCAAACTGATATGATCCTACATTCAATATCGCTCAGCATAGCAGGCAAGTTACGCCAGTCTCCATTTCTGAAATAGATGCTAACACATTCCACGGCCTCCCTTCTTTGCCGTGACATTAAACCCATCTGGTCAGCTATGGGAGGGTTAATCCACGCCTCGTTCCAAAAACTGAGCTTAGAGTGGCGGCCTAGCCACTAAAAACAGTGTAAACTCACCTTATTATAAGCTTCCTTCACCGAATTTCAGATCGAAGAATTAATAACATAATTCTTAGGAAGACCAGCTGAATTGATAAAGCGAGACCGGAGCAAAAGGAAGTAGAACGAATCCTCCCTGATTAACCCCCAAGCCATCTTTCCCAACAGCGCGAGGTTCAGAACCCGAAGATCTTTCACTCCCAGACCACCTTCCTGCAAAGGTTTACAACACCTCTTCCATGAGGCAGCAACAAGCTTCTTTTTATCAATTGAACCCGTCCAAACAAAGTTCCGGATGCAGTTATTTAGATGAGAAAGCAGCGCCCGGGGCCATTTATACACAATAAAGGAGTGAATGAAGCTAGCGTAGATCACTGAATTAACTAGAGCAACCCTACCAGCCATTGAAAGACAACAACCCTTCCAGCGCGAGAAATGAGACAAGATTTTGTCCGACAACCCCTGAAGATGATGCTTGTGCGGAAGGCCAGTGAACAACGGGACTCCTAAGTAGGGAAAAGGTGGATAGCCCAGCTTAATGCCAAGATTTTCCGCCGAATTCCCCCTCCTGCGTGCCGAGATGAAATCACTGAGGAACATCTCAGATTTATTCCAGTTAACATGCTGACCTGATAGAGATTCGTAGAGTGAAAAAACGTCATTTAGCATCCGAAGATTGCTAAGAGAGGCCTTGCAGAAGAGGAGAACATCATCTGCATACAGTAAGTGTGTCGGAAAGTTCTTCGTCCTAGAGTAACTCATTGGAGTGATCCTACCCGATGTCTGTAAATGCAAAAGCCAACGGCTTAGGAAATCCTCAGCGATGACAAAGAGAAGGGGGGATAGAGGATCTCCCTGTCTGACACCTCTAGAGCAACTAAACAAACCATTGATTTGACCTCCAGTCAAAATTGAGATGCGCGCTGAAGACAGGATGTTTAGGATCCAGTCCAAGAATTGAACTGAAAAGCCAAAAGCCTCCATCACAGTTAGAAGAAAGTTCCAGTCCAGTGTATCAAAAGCTTTCCTAATATCGATTTTGACCGCCATATTACCCCCAAAGCAGCGCTTCTTAAGCATATTGGTACCTTCTGATGCCAAAGCAATACATTGATGGATACTTCTCCCAGCAATGAACCCGTACTGATTTGGAGAAATGATCCTAGACGTGATTTCAGACAGTCTGTCGGCAAGGATTTTAGAAATGATCTTATAACCAAAATTGCTCATGGTTATTGGCCTGTACTGATCAATAGTGACCGCATCTTCTAATTTAGGAATAAGCGCCATTAAACTCGAGTTCAGGCCTGGAATCATCTGTCCAGAGTCAAAAAAAACTTTTAACCATGGCGTAAACATCTGAACCCACAATGTCCCAGAACGTCTGAAAAAACTGACCTGTGAAACCATCCGGCCCGAGAGAGCTATTTTTATCCATACCGAAAACTACTCTTCGAACTTCTGAAATATCCGGGCAACCAGTCAGAGCACTATTTTTCGAGTCTGTTACCAGTCGCTGGACGACTTCAAAATTTTTATCGAGCTCCTGCGGAAAATCACCATCCGCCTTGAACAGATTACTAAAGTATCCTTCAATATGCGCGTCAATGCTGCGGGGATCCGAGACAAATTCATTGTCAATCTGCAGAAAACTAATTCTGATGTGAGCAGTTCGGATATTTGCCATTTTGTGAAAGAAACTCGTGTTCCGATCTCCCTCCTTTAGCCACTTTATTCTGCTCTTATCCCTTATGTACGTCTCCTTCTGGCTTTGCACAATGTCAAGCTCGTCATGCGCAACCAATTCACGCCGGTGCAGCTCAGACGAGAAACCCGAGCTGCTGATTTCCTGGTGAATCTGATTAAGACTGGCGTTAGCCTCCTCAATTCTGACATCTAAATTTCCAAACACATCCCTGTTCCAACCACACAATTGTTTCAACTTTGTGCACAGAGCTTGCATAGGCGGCAGATTCGTGCCGTAGCTTCCCCAAAAGTTCTCAACGACTTCACGCAAATTCAGATGCTGCACCCACATATTCTGAAACCGAAACGGGGCCGGCTTTCTAAAACGTTTCATGCATCTGAAGAGCAGCGGATAATGATCGGGTTGGTGTCGCGTCAGAGTCGCGCTACTGTAGGAATCCCAAGAATCAGAAAAGTCCTCTGAAATGAGAGAGTGGTCCAGTTTACTTTCCACCCTAGCGGGACCAATATGCCCGTTTCTCCAAGTAAACATCAACCCCTGCGCAGGAGGCTCAATAAACTTAGCTTCCTCAATAAAGTTCTGAAACTCTCGATAAGGTCTCGAAGCCGGAGCTCTACCAGTTTTCTCGTACGAGCCTAGAATGGCGTTAAAGTCACCCATAATCACCCACGGCCCCGGCAATCTCAGCCTTAGCATATCAATCTCCCTGTACAGATCCCTTCTTCTGTTCGCCCAGACACTTCCATACACTAGACAAATATAGTTTCTTGATAACATTGTGATATTATCCCAAGGATCAAAAGGGATATTTGATTAACGAACGCCACGTGTTAGTCGCCTGACCCAGGAATTCCGTGGCGTATCGAAGTAAAGAGATCCGACGGGCGAATCACCTGAAACTCGCCAAGAATGACCCGTCGGCGAATCTATGAGGCGGATCTCCATAAGCTCTCAATCCGCCATGGAATGGCAGAGCCGACCTTGTAATAAAGACCATTAATGAGCTATCAATTAGTTAACTGCCAACTTAAGGGTAACCAGTAACCGCCATTAATGGGGCATTAATGGAGACTTTCTAGTTACTGAGAGTTACAACTTCACAAACTATATATAGCCTATGTCTCAGGCTATCAAGGTACACATTCACTTACCCTTTGTCCATTCAGTTTGCTCTCTTGTTCTTCCTTACTGACTTTGGCTTCGGAGCTTCCCCCCATCGAACCCAACGACGCCCCCACAGGGACGGAAGTTAATCAAAAATTCTCCGCTTATCATCAATTGGTGCGGTGAACGTGGAATCCTCAATCAAATAAAGGGTTTCCATTCACGTTAGAGAGAATATGACAAATGGAGAGCAGAACCCCTCCTCTGGGGTTGAAACACCATTAATAACACCATCGAGTCAACCAGTAACTAGTGCTGGGCGCACTGAACCAAATGCTCCCACAACACAAGCTGAAAGTAGTATGCCCCCGGTTGCATTTATCAACATGTGTGCAGAAGCAATAGGAGAAAAGTTTGGCCCTGAAACAGGTGATCGCCTACGGTCATTCATGACCATTCCTCCATTTTGGAGCTTGGCGCCGACATCTACGATATCTTCTTGGCCCCAGATGACTCTAAGACCAAACGCCCACAATTCTTCATTTCTCCAAGCCCACAATACGGAATCCATGGTAACTTCCACATCGGCGTTTGGAGAACGACCGATCAATCGGGAATTATTCCCTACTGGCGCAGGAGGAAGTCAAAGGAACGATCAAACTCTTCCTGGTGGATCTGCAAGCCAAGGGTTAAATTTAGGCGGATCAGATATCCCGAGGCGACCACGGTCGAATATCTCTTTGGGAGGATCAGAGGGGCGAAAACACAAAAAACGTAGAAAAGAGAAGAGTAGGCGGTCCGAATCACCTTCGCCCCGACGACCGAGATCCTCCCGAAAGGGTAGATCACCCCCATCTACTGGACGTAGACAGAGCAAAAGGCCAGTAGAGACACCATGTTTGAATGGGCCACCGCCACCACCACACCAGGGAAATGAAAGGCACATTCCTTCAGGAGGCTCTAGAGGGGGTAGCGGTCAAGCTCCCCTGGGCGGACAGGGTGGAGGAGGTGAAGGTGGACGTGGAAACGGAGGCGGACGCGGAAGCGGAGGCGGACGATCACCCTCGGATCCGTCTTCGGGATCCAGCTCTTCATCTTCTCCAAGAAGATCTCCAAGAAGGGGCCGCCCAAGGGCGATTCCGGAGAATTTTGACGACAGAGTTCGAGCTGCGGTGCTCCGCATGAACGAGGAGAATGCCAGGCATAACCCATTCGCCAATAGAGATTCACCCTTCACGGCTTGGATCGAGGCAGAGGAAACAGATAGACATTTTAAAATACCTAATCTCCCAATATACATGGGTGCTGACAACCCAGAGGCCCATGCCAGAAAATATCGAATACTACTTCGCCTCAATCGGGCAACTGAACCAGTGCTATGCAAAATGTTTATCACCACGTTGGGAGGTCCCGCTTATGACTGGTTCCAATCTCTACCTCCTGGTTCGATAAACAGTTGGGATCAACTAAGCAGGGAGTTTTATGCCAAATTCGTCGGCTGTATCCCTCCAGTGGTCAAATCACGGAAGCTTTTTGAATTAAAACAGAAACCGAATGAATCCCTTCGAGAGTATGTAAACACTTTCAACAAATTATTGATGTCGATATCTCCATGGCAGTGGAATCTCTGGTGAAGAACACAACTTGTAAGAGTTTACAGGAGGATCTAATTCGAAAGAAGCCCAGCAGCATGGCAGAGTTGATAGAGCGTTGCAAGGACTTTATGGAGGTGGATGACATTCGCCGCGAGTCACTATCTCCGCTTAGAAAGGACAAAGGCGAATCTCGCCACCGAGATAGAGAAAAGGACAAGCACCAAGACTCCTCCTCTAGAGGCCGGCGAAGGGGTTTAAAGAACAAATCAACGTTTGACACGTCCTTCAAGCCTCTCAATGCCTCTAAGAGCGAAGTGCTCATGTGGATAGAGAACAGCCAGCACAAGCGGAGCATTTCATACCCCGAACCAAAAGGGGGGGAGTACACCAACACTGGTAAAAATCCTAAAAATTATTGTAAATATCACAGGAAAAATGGCCATGACACAGATGCATGTTGGGAGTTAGCCCGAGAAATAGAGCGTCTCATTGAGAGAGGCAAATTGGATCGGTTCATCCAAAATGATGGCAAGAAGGGAGACGGTGATAGATCCAGAGATGACCCGAAGAAGAAAGGAAAAGGGACCATCAATGTCATAACAGGCGGACCTGGGTACCAACCAGTACTGAAAAAGGCAAAAACCACCGCTCTTGACAGGGCATCACTGAATCGTCCCTTTGCAGATGCCTTGGTCATTACTATGATAGTGGAAGGCTGGGAGATGAAAATAGTGATGATAGATAGTGGGAGTTCGTGCAATGTCATCACAACGGGAGCATTCGCCAAACTAATGGTGGACCCGATCCAGGTGGAAACCACCATAGTAGACATCCTGGGAGTGACAGGACACACCATTCGCACAAAGGGCCAAGTAACGTTAGATTGTGAGCTAGCAGATGATGAACAAGTCTGGAAAGGCGATCTGGAATTCTCTATCCTGGATGGTCAGTTAGCCTATAATATGATCCTTAGGCGACTTTTTATCTCCGAAGCGGCGGCCCTTATCTCCATTCTCCACTTAACTCTTTACATCCCCACAGTTAAGGGAGGTGTAATGATCCGAGGGAGTCAAAAAGTAGCTCAGGAGACATATTCGGCATCATTAATGATTCGCCCTCAGTCAAAGGAAGAAGACGAAGAAGAACTCGTCACAATGGCCTTGGGCGAAACAGAAATGTACCTCATGGCAGATGAAAAGCAGGTACGGATGGCTAAAGGGCTCAAGGGAGAAATTAAAGAAGCAATCGCCAAGGTTCTCCATGAAGAAGAAGACGTCTTTGCTTGGAAGGATGAGATCCTCCCCGGGATTAGTCCAGATGTGATCACTCACAAACTCAACATCGATAAAGATGCAGTCCCGGTTGCCCAAAAGCGGAGAAACCATGGCCTAGAAAGGCAGAAGGTGATAGAGGAAGAAATCACCAAGCTCCAACGGGTGGACGCCATTGAAGAGGTACTTTATACACAATGGCTGGCGAATGTCATTCTAGTGAAGAAAGCAGGCGGATCCTACCGCATGTGTATTGACTTTACAGATCTCAATCAAGCTTGTCCAAAGGACAACTACCCCTTGCCGTGTATCGATATCCTCGTAGATGGAACCGCGGGACACGCTATATATTCCTTCACTGACGTGAAGTCCAGCTATCACCAAATCCCGATGGAGCCCTCCGATCGAATCAAAACCTCGTTCGTGACTCATCAAGCCACTTATTGCTTCAAAGTCATGCCCTTCGGGCTTAAGAACGCAGGTGCAACCTATCAACGGATGATGAACAAAATATTCGCGGAAAGCAAAGGTGATAACTACTCCGTCTATGTGGATGACATGATCTTCAAGAGTACCACTGTGGAAAAGCATGCAGATGATGTAAAGGAGGTACTGGGCGTACTCCGGCGTCATAATATCAAACTGAACCCAGAAAAATGTACCTTTGGTGCAACGTATGGAAAGTTCTTGGGATTCATGATTAGCTAGAAGGGAGTGAGCCTAAATCCTGACAAGGTTAAAGCCGTTCTAGAGATGCAAGTGCCACAGAATATCAGGGAAGTGCAACGCCTTAACGGGCAGATCGTAGCCTTGGGCAGGTTTATCTCTTGTTCGGCCCGCAGATGCCAACCCTTTTATGAGGTCATCAAGAAACAAAAGGCGTTCGAGTGGAATGAGGATTATGAGAAGGCCTTCGAAGGAATCAAACGGTTTCCCATAGAACCGCCCTTAATGAGTCGGCCCTTGAAAGGTGAGGATCTTTATATGTATGTCTCGGTTACAGATAAAGCTGTCTGCACAGTCATGATAAGAGAAGAGGATGGCCAATAGTATCCAATTTATTATGTGAGCAAAGTATTAAAGGATGTTGAAACCCGATACTCTAAACTGGATAAAATGGCGTTGGCTGTTGTCACCACAGCAATCCGCCTTAGGCCATACTTTCAGGCTCATACTGTCATAGTTCGAACAAACATACCCATGAGGAAGGTATTGCAAAAGCCGGACACTTCAGGCAGATTGATGGAGTGGGCAATCCGCCTAAGGGAGTTTGATGTACGATACGAGAGCAGACCAGCCTTAAAGAGTCAAGTCTTGGCAGACTTTGTGAATGAATTCACAGAAGAAGGGATGAAGCTTCCAAAATCTCAGGTCGAGGAATGGACGATGTACACAAACGGAGCTTCCTCGGCAGAAGGAGCGGGTATAGGCATCGTAATCACGGGCCCTCAATATATAAAGCTAAGGTACGCAGCAAAATTGGATTTCATAGCAACCAACAATGCAGCGGAGTACGAGGCCTTAATATTAGGACTACGCCTGCTGAAAGAAATCACTCCCGAGGGGATCGTGATCTATAGCGACTCCAAGTTGATGGTCAATCAGGTGATTAAAAACTACAAGGTAAAAGATAAGGTTTTAGCCAAATACGTTACCGAGGTTAAAAAATTGCTGGATCACCTTGAAGCTAAAGAAAATAAATGGGAGTTGATCCATGTACCACGCGGTTCAAATACCGAAGTAGATCATCTAGCTAAAATGGCTTCCAGCAAAGAGAACTGGGTGGATCCACAATGTCCATTCGAAATTAAAGCAGCTCCGGCCTTCGCCTCGGAAGAAGTATCTCTACTCACAACAGTGGAAGGGGATTGGAGGACTGCCATCTGCCAGTATCTATTAGATGGAGCACTACCTACGGACAAGGAGGAAGCTCGGTGGATAGTCAGGAAGGCGGCCTATTTTTCTATAATAAACGATGGCCTTTACAGAAAATCTTTTAGCCATCCTTGGTTAAAATGCATTTTGCCAGAAGAAGGACAGCAGGTCCTCAAGGAGTTGCATGAAGGAGCATGTGGAGCCCATGAGGCATCCGCCTCCATCCTAAAAAAGTCCAGGCTAGCAGGATTTTATTGGCCCACTGCAGAACTTGATGCACAGCAACTAGTGGAATCTTGTCATAATTGTCAGATTCATGCGAATGAATCTCATACTGCAAAGCATCTCCAAAAACCCATATTGGAAGGTCGACCCTTTGCCCTCTGGGGGATTGACATCATTGGACCATTTCCTCCTACTCGTAGACAAAGAAGGTATGTGGTAGTAGCCGTAGATCACTTCACCAAATGGGTGGAAGCTGAAGCTGTCTCCTCCATCACTGCTGAGCGAATGGTAGAATTCGTCAAAGATAATATCGTAGGAAGATATGGCATCCTACACACGATCATCACGGATAATGGAACGCAATTCAACTGTGGTGAGTTCAAAGCTTTCTGTGAAAAATTGGGCATTTTGAACAGATTCGCCTCCGTGTATTACCCACAGTCCAACGGCATAACTGAAGTCACGAATCGGACAATCGTAAAAGTAATAAAGAAAAGACTGGGGGAGCATGATAAAAAAATGGGCAGATCAGTTAACAAACGTCTTATGGGCATATCGTACTACTCCTCGTACGGCGACAGGTGAAACCCCATTCGCCCTTTCTCATGGCGTGGAAGCAGTTATCCCAGTCGAAATATTGGTTCCAAGTGACAGAGTTGCATTCTATTGCGAGGAGGACAACGGTCAGAGATTAAGAGAAAACCTTGATCAAGTGGAAGATAAGAGAGACAAGGCATATGTGCGTATGGCGGCTTATAAGCAGCGGATCGCAGCTTATCATGACAAAAATGTCAAACTTATAGAATTAAATGTGGGAGATCTCGTGCTCCGCAAGGCAGACAAAATACAATCAAAAGAAGGGAAGGGCAAGCTAGGACTCACCTGGACTGGTCCATACCGTATAGTGGACAAGATTGGGTTCGCCACATTTAAAATCCAGGACATGGACGGAAATACACTGCCACACACTTGGAATCTCCAAAATCTCCGCAAGTACTTCGCCAGAAAATAGAATGTAAACAAGGTCTTGAGTACTCTTTTTCCTTTAATAAGCTTTTTTCCCATGTGGTTTTTCTTGTTAAAGGTTTTAATGAGGCTCACATATAAGACCCACTTGCTGTAATAAAGCATATCTTCTATCAATAAAAAGCAACTATTGTCCATATTCTTTTTAAGTATTTTCTTGCAGCAATATAAATATTTCAGTCTCAAAAAAAGGGGGCATCAAACGCTCTCCACATTAAAAAGTACTGCTAGCTCATAGCTACTTTTTCTCCTCAAAAATAGGAGAACAATCTCATGGGCGGATCCATCTGTAGATAATCCCCATTCGAGATAGAGTTAAAACGATCCTTGGACGCAAGGTCTTTACACTCTCTTACTCCCTTCCCAAAGAAGGGTTCACAAAGTCCTATAGGCGAATCACTTCACCTCAAAGATAGGTCACAAGATGATCCCTGAAGGCATCTTTACTTCCTCTAAAGGAATAAAACAGGTTCAAACCTTCACAAAGGTTCGCACAATGGAGTATGGCTGGCCACCTACTCCAAAATAAATCCTAACAGCCTATGTATATATATTTCCTTACGTAAACGTAAAGGTAAAATAAATAGAAAACATAAGGATTAAAATTTTGTATTCAAAGTTTTACAAACAAAATAAAACATCAAGTAATCACAGGAGCATCCTCCTTAACATTCTTCTCGCCAGAAGCACCTGCTTGAGAAGCTTCCTTCTCGACAGTCCCGGATACGCCCGCCAAGGAGACCTCCTTTTCCATGGAAGGTGTTTCCCCAGGAAGAGAGGTGCCATTGGTTATCAGCTCCTCACCAGACTTCGGAGGCACTTTCTCGAGATCCACTAGCTGGACGTTGGTGGCAGGTTTGCTTTCTTCAACAGGTCCCTTCATCCATTTCCGAACATAGTCACGAAGGTAATCCTTGATGTCCGGAATTTTGTTAAATTTAAGAACATCTTCTGGCTCTGGAACGGCGAACTGCGGATCTGTAAAATCGATCTCAGGATGCGCCAACGAGACATACGCCATGATCAGTTCACCGTAAAAGAAAGCTTGTTCACCAGCCATATACTCAGTTTCTCCTATAGCATTCTCAAGCTCCTTGGAATCTGCCTCAATCTTCTCCTTTAGCCTCTTTATCTCGGCGTCCTTAAGGGCCATGGCAGACGTGGCGGATGCAATATTCGCTTTGGCATCAGCTATTTCTTTCTCCAACATTTCTATGGTAGCTTTATCCGCCACGCCTTGAAGGAGCTCAGCTTCCATAGCACAGATGCGAGTATACATCTGTCAAAAACAAACAGTTTTGTCAAAATGAAAGAACAAAGAAATAACTTTTTCTAAAAACAGAGAGAGTCATTCTAGCAAAGGGATCTACCGTAAGAAGCTCTGTCTTTCCCCTTTGAGCATGGATTGATCCTGGAATCTGGTTTTGATTCCTCTGTACCTCGCCCAGCTGACCCAAAGCCTCATCTAGGTCATTGATAACAGATTCATTCTCTAAAGATCCCTGGACACCATACTTGGCGGACCAGTATCTGCCTAGGTCAGGCTTCGCCACCTACACGAAAATGTAAGGATCAAAGCTTAGATTCCAAACATGGCTAACAGATAAGAGATAAAGACAACCTACTTGTCCCATCTCCACCACGGGCATGACAGATCTCATGGCATCCGCCATAATCTTTGGACCACCCGAAGCTGCAGCTTTCCTCCTTTTTAAAGGCGGATCGACCGCTGTCTCCGTCGGACGTTTCCCAGTATCCATTTGGGGATTCTCCATTTGAGCTTTCTTACGCGCCTCATCCTCCATCAGCTTCCTACGCTTTTCTGCAAGAGCGTGATTGGCCTTAGATAAACCCCTGCCAAGGAAAACAGCAAAGTAATCAAAGTTCAAAAAGAAAACGCAGTTACCTTGGTCAAATTGAGTAATCTTCGAGTAAATGAACTTGTCCCCATCCTTGCGAATCAAGGGAACATCGCTCATCATGAAATCTAGGGCATCAGCGTATGTCCAGGCATCCGCCTTGACACTTTTCATGAGCTCCGCCACCACCTCATCACTATTCGTCAGAATACGCATATCTCCCGCCATATGTAAAGGTTTGGGATTCCAATATGTTGGGAAGCCTAGAGATTCGCCCTCATTTATCTTCACGTAGAAGAATTTTTCGTCCCAGCAATGGACGTCGGACATTTTGCCACTAAACGGCGAGTACACTCCAAATTTTGCAAAAGTGAGAAAAGACTCAGACTTCCGTTTTGATGGTTTATGAAAGGCTCTGAAGATACGGGGAGTGTACACTACTCCTAAGTTCGAGGCCAGATAGCAATCTAAAGCTATGTCTAACCAACCATTAGGATGCAATTGGCTAGCCATAATGTCAAAATAAGCAAGGATGTCCGCCATCATCTTGGGGAGAGGCAATCGAAATCCTCTTTCTACGTGACTATAGTACACTGTCAGGAATCCGTTTGGCGGACAGGCGGGTCGTTGATGAGCCTCCGCCAATTGGGTCTCATAGTTATTTATCCATGGGAATCTATTCGCCAGATCCGCTAGATCCATGACATTCATACGAGACGAAGTGGACTCCGCTCGAGGTTTATTTTTCCCAGGTAGGGTAGAAGAGGGGGCCATCCTCCCAGAAAAACGTCTAGGACCTACGGCCGGAGCGGTTTCAGTGATCAGAAATGAGAGGTTTTGATTACTACTACCTAAACGAGTTCGATCGTGATTACGCGTCGAGTCAAGTAACTCAGCTAAATCGGAGTTAACTGTACCTTCGGAGGAGGTAGAATTTTCCGACGAAGAAGAGGTCCAGCTAAATACAACCTCGGAAGGAGAGGACAAATTGAAAAACTCAGAGGTAGACCCAGAGGATGAAGAGGAACTTCTAAACATTCAAAGCACAATATACAGAATGAAAAGATGAACTTACATGAAGAGTAGAAGATTAAAGGATTCTGGAAATACTCCGAAGAAGCTCTGCACAGAAGATGCAAAAGAAAATAGAGAAGAAGAACAAATGAGGAAGAAAGAGAAAAGAGAAACAAAAGAAGGCGTCTTCTCTCTCGTCGGGTGATGCACCTGTTACACGTGTCACTCCATGACTGGCATCGAACAGAGTGCTCATTAATGCTGGTAATCATGACGGCGCGCAAAGAATCTCAAAAGCCCTAAAGGACTTTAAAGGAACTTTGGGGGGCTTCTGATAACATTGTGATATTATCCCAAGGATCAAAAGGGATATTTGATTAAAGAACGCCACGTGTTAGTCGCCTGACCCAGGAATTCCGCGGCATATCGAAGTAAAGAGATCCGACGGGCGAATCACCTGAAACTCGCCAAGAATGACCCGCCGACGAATCTATGAGGCGGATCTCCATAAGCTCTCAATCCGCCATGGAACGGCAGAGCCGACCTTGTAATAAAGACCATTAATGAGCTATCAATTAGCTAACCGCCAACTTAAGGGTAACCAGTAACCGCCATTAATGGGGCATTAATGGAGACTTTCTAGTTACTGAGAGTTACAACTTCACAAACTATATATAGCCTATGTCTCAGGCTATCAAGGTACACATTCACTTACCCTTTGTCCATTCAGTTTGCTCTCTTGTTCTTCCTTACTGACTTTGGCATCGGAGCTTCCCCCCGTCGAACCCAACGACGCCCCCACAGGGACGGAAGTTAATCAAAAATTCTCCGCTTGTCATCATTTCTTTTGTATAAGTTGGAAAGAAATTCAAATATTTCATCAAATTTATAAATATAAATCTTAAATTCTATTAAATCACAGAAAATATGAAATACATTTTTTTTAAAACCAACTGTTATGCAATTGGTATAGAATAAGAAACAAAATAAGTGTGTTTTATAATAATGTTTAAAATTGATCTAACTTGCGAACATTAGGGTAAAAATGCTCTTGGCTCCCAATGTTAGGAGTAAAATTACATGATTTTAAACGTTAGGGGTAAAATTGCTTCTGGCTATAAACGTTAGAGCTATTTTTGCACTTTATCCCTATATTAAATAATAAATTAAAACTACAACTAAAATATGATTATTAACAATAAAAATGTAGCAAATAAAAATTTAATTAATAAATTCCACAAAAGTTAACCAACATAATTTTAAATAAAGATTTTTTTTAAAAGAAATTAAAAAATTAAATTTAGATAAGCAAAATATATATATATATATATAGTGACTGATCAAATTAGACTTGACTTTTTCTTAAATATTTTAAGTGTAATCTCATTATATTACATGGGGAGTTGTCTAACTAATTTTTAAACCCATGCCATGCATGGAGATTTTTACAATTTTATAACATATGTATATATAAATTAAGATATAAAAATATTAATGAATGTATAAGTTGGTAGTTATATATATATATATATATATATATATATATATATATATATATATATATATATATATATACCCGCTATCCTCACTTGGTTTAAAAACAAAGTATATACAATTTGTTTTTTTAAACCAATAATATAGAAACACCTCACCTCTTATTCTTTTAGAATTCTACACGTTCTACTTGTTACCTTCTATTCCAGTTACCTAATTGTTGAAAAAAAATTTATATATATATATATTATTTATGAAGTTTGTTGAAGAAAAATATAAGTACGTATATGATGAATGAATTGTTTTATTTTATTGGAAAACTTTTAGAATACAAGAGCATAATTATATGTTTTTTCTTCCTTCTCATCAATAAAATTTTGTAATGCTTTTTGTCGTTTTAATCACCTGTTATCCATTATTGCAAGAAACAAACCAACAATAAAAAATTCATTAAGAATCCCTCAACAAAAATCTAAGAATTGTAGAGAGAGGTTCCTCATTCTCTCTATTTTCTTCTTCTCTTTTACTCCTTTTTCTTTTCAAGCTTTCCGTCATTGCCGCTACCGTCACAACCACATTCTCCTCCGTTCTAGCTTTCTACTCAGGTATCCTTAAAGGGGGAAGCAGGAACTCCCATTTATGTTTTTAGTTTTCATTTTTAGCTTCAGATTACCTTTTCTTATTAGTTTGAAGTCTATATACTTTCTCGAACTTCTTTTTCTGTTAGATATGCACATGTTAGCTATACTTTTTCTTTTATTCTTTTTTCGGTCTTAGCAAGAGCAGAAATCTTGTCCGCAGCTGCGTAGTTGCAAAAAAAAGGACTTAGATCCGAATGTCCGAAAGAGCCTAAATGATGAAGAATTGATTACAACTGTTTTTCAACAGGATTCGACTTATGAGAAGTATATGATTTCTATTTTTATTGTATTTATACATTTTATGATTTTTTATTGCCTTTTGTAGTCTTTTTGTTACTCTTTGTAGTCTATTTTCTTCTCTTTGTGGATCTTGTACTGGATGTAACCTGTATGAGTTAGAGATTTTATTCCTCTTAATTATCGTGTTGTATTTGTACTCTGTGATTTAATGGAATGATATATGGCATTTATATATATATATATATATATATATATATATAAATCACATGAGGGTCGAATGGTAGTTTCTACAGAATGTTTTACAGAAAATGGGATTTAACGCTCAGTGGACTCAATGGTTGATGATGTGTGTTACTTCAGTCAGATATACCATCACTCACAATGGTAAAGAAATTGGGCTGATTATTCCCTCTTGAGGTTTACGCCAGGGAAACCCTCTCTCTTCATTCCTCTATTTAGTGTGTATTGAAGGTCCGTTAGCGCTTATTTAGGCAAAGGAGAAGGAATGATCTCTTCATGGATGCCAGATTGCTAGGTCTGCCCCCTGAATCTCTCATTTATTTTTATTTTTTTTTGCTAATGATAGTTATTTGTTCTTCCGTGCAAATCATCAGGAAGCTTTTGTTATACAAGAGATTCTTCGATTATATGAGTCTGCATCAGGCCAGAAAATTAATTTTACCAAGTCCACTCTCTTTTTTAGTCACAACTCTAATGATGCAATGCGGGGTACAGTTACATCAATACTTGGAGTTGAAGAAGTTGCGGATATGTGTTGTTATTTGGGAGCACCAATATCAGTTGGTAAAGGCAATCTCATGGTATTTAACTACTTAAAGGAACGTATATGGACACATATTAATGTATAGAAAGAAAAACTCTTCTCCCGGGCAAGTAAGAGGGTGCTAATCAAATCTGTTCTTCAGTCTATTCCATCATACATTATAAGCGTTTTCCTTATGCCAACACAGTTCTGTACTGAAATTAACCGTATGCTCAATAAATTTTGGTGGCAATCCTCCGGGCCATCTAATTCTGGTATTCATTGGCAACATTAGGAACTGTTATATCGTCCTAAAGCTAATAGATGGATGGGGTTTAGAAATATTTATACTTTTAATTTAGCTTTGCTAGCTAAACAAGGTTGGAGGATTCTTCAGTATCTAAATTCCTTAGTTTCACGCCTGCTTCAAGCTAGATATTATCCAAACTGATGAGGACACCTCCATCACGAGATCCGTATTGGAAGAAGTCAAGGGCAATGGTTGACCCGGAAGAGGGATGAAGCAAAGTTTATGTGCCATAAGGAAAGAACTAAGGTGACGTGTCGTGTCGTGCCTCCACGAGAGTTGAAGCTACGAATGGACAGAGTCTGTGTGGCACATCATGCCACATGCCACACATCGTGCTACTAATGGAGTCGAGAGAATGAATAGAGCAGACCTAGTGTGGCACGTTGAGCCAAATGCCACACAGCGTGCCACCAATGAAGCTGAGAGGGTGAAGGGAGTATGATCAACAGGGCACACAGAGTCATCCTATGCACGACGTGCCACTCGATGTGCCCTGCAACTCGTCGTGTAGAGGAAGAACGAAGAACTTGAAGATCCATCAAAAGACTCGCACGTCGTGTGAGTTATATGACACGACGTGTGGAGTCACTTATGTTGTCTTTTCTGCCAAGTTAATACCATGGAGGACAAGGGCTGCCACCTGATATTTATTGTCTTGACACTCTACTATTTAGCAGTTTACCAAAAATTTATATTAAATCAAAAAAGAATCAAGCCATATCAAATAGTAGCACTTCAATCTTCACTTACTTTTTTATAGATAATTTTTTTGATTACTCTCTTCCTATGTATCCACGTGGGATTACAAAATAAGTTATTATTTACTTATTCCTATTTTTTTCATTAGTTCCCTTTCCAAATTCTCAATTTCTTGTTCATTTTCATATTTTCTTATCACTTTTATATCCTTCATCTAACTTTCATGTTTTTTTTCTTGTACTAATATTTTTATTTAAACCTTTCTTTGTACTAATTATTAATATAGATTTTTTCCTAACAACTAATGATAGATATATTATAAATTAAACATAAATCAATCAAATAAATTATACATAGCAATATATTATATCTTGACATGTGAATATAAATAATATTACGAACAAAAAACTATATAAATATTATAATCGAGTTTATTCATGAACATTTATCGAGTCTCTAACTGAGTCTATTTGCGAGCTTTTCAATCAAGCTTTGGTCTACTAAGCTCGGGTCATTTACGAATCGAGCCAACAAGTATGCTCACGGGTGACTCGTTTATAAATCGAGTCGAGCTTTTGTGGAGCTGATTACCGAGCCGCTATTTACAATCCTAGGAGAGATATGTTGCAAGTGAGGTTTTCTAGTGGGTCAGATTTATTAAGACTTTTGATTTGAAAAGAATTAGAGCCTTATAAGTGTAATGTGTTGGATTAAAATCCAACATTATGGGCTTTACATGTATAATTGTAATTATGGGCTATCATATGTATGAGCCCGATTAAGTGATCTAAATTAGTTTATGGGCCTGTGGCATATATAATGGGTATGAGCTTAAATATGTGTAGATACCCAGTTGTAATTTACTAATACTATGATGGGCAGATTAGTAATTGCGACAATTAGGCTTTCAGTATAAATATAGGGTTATGGTCCCTAGGGCATTAACATTCTGAAATCTACAACCTCCCCCATCAAGTGTAGATGTGCTTGTTGCTTTTAGCCCTAGAAGACCAATCAACCTAAATATTAATGTTGTGCTAGGTGTCTTATAATGAGATTAACCTTGATTTGATTTTTTTATTTGCCCAATTTTCTGATAATAAACTTTTGTGATTTTATTTGAGACAAATATATAATATTGGGCGATTATGTGAATTAAAGAAAAAATAATTTGGGCATAATCATTTTATGCAGTTATTTAGTTTCGATGACCATACTTTTGTTATGGCTAAATATTTATATATTGTCAAAAATATTTTTGGTTTTTAAGTTATATATGACAATATATAAATATTAAAGTTTTTTTTATGGTCAATTATGTATACTTGTCTCATTTGTATTCAAGTCATGGTTATAGACGTTTTATATAAATTAGTTTAAGCAACATCCCGCCAAAGTGGGCTCTCCAGATTAATTTGATATATAACATCTATTCAGTTTTGTGTGTCTGTAAATTCATGCGGATATTACCCGGCCCAAAGGAAGGCTAATATTTGGCCGAATTACATACACACCTGTGGCAATAAATATGTAACAATTATCTAGTTTTCCATGTGAATAATAAATTTGTCCAAAGATGATTTATTATTTGACAGGACTTATTGTTAATATTTGATTGCTACAACAAGATGACCACTTACGAGTTAGTATTTTTTGTCCAAAGATAAAATATTAATGTCGTGCTAGGTATCTTGTGATGGGATTTGCCATGATTTGATTTTTCTGTCCGCCCAAATTCAAATATATATAACTTATGCGAGCTTGTTAACTTCTTTGTTATTGAATTTGCTGCCATTATATTTGCTCATAATTAATTCAATTTGCATATTGAATTATGTTATTTAAGGTTTGAAAGAGAACATTATGCTAGTTCTCAATATTAAGTTTTGAAAGAGAACATTATGTTAGTTCTCAATATTGTTGATCTGGGCATTGTATTAGGAATTGATTAACTCACTGTCGTAATGACATCCGGTACTGATAATGATAAAATTCATCATTGGAAGTGAGAAGATCAAATTGCATGAGTCTGATGATCATGAAATGTTTCATTCAAGAAGTTTTAAGGGCATTATATTGACTTATGAGGTATCTACAGATAAGGTTTCTTTGCTGAAATTGAGAAAAGATTTGCAAAGAATGAACATGATGATACCATTAAGGATAAGGAAAATGAAACATTATGGAGCACATTATAGAGATGTCTCATCTTGCTTTTAAGTTAAATACACTTTAAGTTGCAGTTGTCTAATGACATGCTCGTGTATAAGGTTGTAATTTATCTTATTGCACAATTTGATAAATTTAAGATGAGCTATAATTGTCATAAGGTCAAAAGGATATAAGATGGGCTCATTTTTGAAGTTAATTTATCTCCAGTACCTGGACATACTTTGTGGGTAGATTCTGGTGCTACTACTCACATTAGTGTGTCCATGCAAGGTTGCCTAAGCTGCCGAAAGCCAAATGATGGTGAAAGACACATCTATGTGGGAGATGGCAAGGCAGTAGAAGTAGAGGCAATAGGCATATTTAGATTACTTTTGAAAACTAGTGCTTATTTAGATTTGAATGAGACTTTTATTGTGTCATCTTTTAGACGGAATTTGGTTTCTATTTCTACTTTGGACAAGTTTGGTTATTGTTCATTTGGAAATAGGAAATTGAGTCTTTTTCAAAATTCAGTTACCATTGGCACTGGTTCTTTATCTATTTATGATTATCTTTATATGCTTGATGTTGTTTCTTCTTATTATGAAACCTTGCAAACTAGTACACGTGGTGTGGTATGAAGAGAAAATTAAATTATGAGAATTCTGCTATTGTGGTACAAAGATTAGGACACATTTCTCAAGAGAGAATTGAAAGGCTTGTGTCTTATGGAATTCTCAATTCCCTTGATTTCTCAAAATTTTAATATATGTGTCAGTTGCAATAAAGTTGGACATAATAAAAAGAATCATGTCAAAAACTGTGCTTGGCGTATAAAGAAAGGTACACTTTTTTTTGTTTGTTCTAAGGTTAATTTTATGCTTGAACACACTTGATGAATTATATTTTTGGTATTATTATTCATATTGATGTGTTTGTACGAGGTTGTCTAACCTAACATTCATTTGATGGTGAAAGATACATCTATATGGGAATGTTAAGGTAGAAAGTATTGACAATATACATATTAATATTGTTTTCTAAAATAATGAAACCTTGCAAATTGGTGCACGTTTTGAGAATATTAATGAAAAAAAAAATTAAATATAAGTTTCATTTCTCCAAAGAGAATTGAAAATCTTATATCAGATGAAGTTCTCAAGTTCCTAGATTTTTCAGATTTTAAAATCTGTGTCAGTTTTTAATAAAGGAGAACAAACAACTGTAAAAAGAAAAGCTACCAACAGACTTGTCGCCATTTTTTAAAACATGTAGTTGATATGAATATTGCAGGTTATATTCTAATTAAAGTACCAATAAAAGAAACAATTTAGACCCAAGCATTAAGAAGGTTTAAAAGCCTAGCTTAAACACTTATGTGTTGGGTTGTCAACCTATGGTTATGTATATAGACAAATTGAAAAGAAATTGGTTTTGAAGAATGATTGTTTGTCATTTTATTAGGTACTGTGAATATAGGGGTTTCTAAATTCTATGTTCCCACTACTGAGAATTTAGAAGACAAGTAATTCAAGATTCTTTAAGGATGTTGAGCTTGCAGGGGGAAATATGGTTAAATGATTCCTCATCCAGAAGAACAATCTCAACAACCTCAAGAATAAATGTCAGTAAAGTGAAATTCACTAGAGAAATGAGAAATACAATGTTTGATCATTATTTTGTATATCTCTAAGAACATAAAGATGGTATTGAGTTATCAATGCCTTAAGGAGTTCTAATTCTCGATTGTGGGTTGATGCCATTAATTTAGAGTTTTCAAATCTTGTCAATTTTCTCAAAGACAATTATGAAAAGATATAAGGTATTTATTGTTGTCAAAGACTTCAGACGAAAAGAAGACATTATTTGTGAAAAACTTTCTTTCTAGCTTCATTAAAAGATTCTTTAAAGTTATAATGGCATTGCTAACTGGTTATGATCACAAATTTCATTAAGTTATTGTCTCATTGATTTTGAGATGAATTTGTTTGATAATTATGTATATTTTGGATTCAGTGGGAGGAAATTTATTTTTCTATTTGAGAACTCCAAATCAGGTGATACCCTTATAATTAAAGGAGACGATTTTAGTCTCAAATAGTGCCCAAACAGTTATACATTATTTTTGTGTGCTCAAGTACGTATGCATTCTGATATGTATTCATATTTGAGGTAATGAGCAGATATGCAAATATTTTAGTTTTGAAGTTTTAGAAAAGCAGCTAATAAGGTCATGCGCTATTCACATAGAATAAAGCTCGCATATAATATGTCAGAGTCAAATCAAGTAGAGATCATTATGTATACTGATTCTTATTATATCGGATGCTCATTTTGTTTAAAGTTCATTTCAGTTTATTATATGGGTGAATCATTTCTTCCATCATGGCAGCTATATCTGTAGCGCATTATGAGGCATCTAGTTTTTTGGTTGACTGTGAAATTGTCATTAGGCTGCAATTCAGATATAGAAAGATAATATATTATGACAATAAGTCAACACTTATGTTCTACTAGTAATTAAATATCTAGTAGAGATTTCAGAATGGACCAGTGTCTAATGAGCATATTAGGACAAACTCTATGGATCCGCTCAGTTAATGATTATTGCCCATTATCTTTCATGAGCATATTGCTCATTTGGGTCTTGAATTGCTTAAGAAAATTTGAGTTTAGTGGGAGTTTGTATTTTGGATGCTCTTTAGTTTTAGACATGTTTGTTTATTCGGTACCGATTCCAGTTAATAAAGTTTTAAGTTTATTCCATTCTGGAAGTGTTATAGTCTTGATCTCACTAATGAGGACCAGTTGGAAATAGGCATGTTAAGGTCACATTACATGTAATTTCCATGCTACACATCCATACTTAATTCATGTCATTTGATTATGCTAACATATGTGATCATTGTTGGTAAGGTTACACTAAAGGTGATTGATTCTGCTTTGGTTCTATGTTAGTATGATTAATGGACGGAATTGTTGGTATATGCCTATAGTAAATATGATAGCATATTTTGACGTCATAAAGGATTCATAATTTACAGGAATATACATGTTTCGCCCAGTGGGAGATTGTTGGATTAAAATCCAACATTATGGGCTTTACATGTATAATTGTAATTATGGGCTATCATATGTATGAGCCCGATTAAGTGATCTAAATTAGTTTATGGGCCTATGGCATATATAATGGGTATGGGCTTAAATATGTGTAGATACTCAGTTGTAATTTACTAATACTATGATGGGGAGATTAGTAATTGCGACAATTAGGTTTTCAGTATAAATATAGGGTTATGGTCCCTAAGGCATTAGCATTCTGAAATCTACAACCTCCCCCATCAAGTGTAGATGTGCTAGTTGCTTTTAGCCCTAGAAGACCAATCAACCTAAGGTGTCTCTGATTCTCTTTAATCCGCTGCGCCATTGATTCAGGTACGCTTCCGCTTTAGATCTTAATGGGTTAACATGAGTTTATGATCTTGTGGTTTGTGGATCTAATTCCAATAAGTATTTCCAACATAATGGTCAAGTTTTTTTTATTATTATCAAGAATTGAAATATTAGCAATTCAACCATGTAAAAATTATAAATACATATGACTTGTGATTGTTTTCCATAAATAGGATGAGATTTTTATGAGATAAGATATACATGGAATAAAATCTCAAGAGTACACAGACAAAAACTACAAAAACTAAATCTCCAATAATTTTTAGCAAAAAATGAAGGAGATTATACGTCGATTAAAAAAATCCTTACAAATACATATTTAGGGGTTTTTTTTTTGTTGTTTTTTGTTTCAAATTATCTCCTATGTTAGTTATTAAATATTGGTTAAATATTTAAATATTTTATTATTTTCTTTCAAAAAATAGTTTATTTAATTTAATTTGTGAGATTAGATTAGTTAATTTAGATTTTTTTTTATAGAATATAGGGTTTTTTTTAATTTGTATTCATTTAGGATTTTTGTTTAATTAGTTGATTAATTAAATCAGTTAGATTGGTTAATTTTACAATAAATATATTATTGGGTTGAATTGTGTAATCGTAATTAAATCAGTTAGATTAGTTAATTTTACAATAAATATATTATTGGGTTGAATTGTGTAATCAAGTTAATGTTTGTAATTCTGCTAGTATAATAGAATGAGTTAAAAGAGAATCTTAGAAACTCAGTGATATAAATTACTTTTGAAGTTCTAAAATACAATTTGCGTTAACATGGACCTTGATGATCACGTAAATTTGGTCATTCACCGTTAGATCTAGACAGATTAAATATAAGCCTGAGGATGTTTTGAATCTTCACCTTAGGATTTTAATCCGTCTGATGAGGGCATCTCTAACACGGGACCGAAGAAAATCGTCGATTGCACCGACGCTAGCGACACGGGATGAAGAAATAGGGAGGAAGCTGATTTTCCAGCTGACACGCCGAGTCAGCCAGTTGACTCGCCGAGTCAGCTGGGCGAGAAACCTTCTGCCCGAATACGGATCTCGATAAATTAAAATGTATATCATTTTAAATAAGTTCAGATGGAAAATGGATCACTATAAGCAAACTCGATGGTCGATAAGTCACTTTAAATAAATTTAGGTAGCCAATAAATTATTTTAAGCAAGTTGAAAAGACCAACGAGACATTTTGTAAATCCACGAACCGTTGATGTATTAAGCCTTTCTGTTAATTGTTTTAACATTTTATTTTACTTTGTCGATATGTACTTTTTTTACGAGTTAAGATACAACGTTAAACCACATGAACAAATAATTTATTAAAATTTTATGGTTGCATTATTTGTTTCATGGTTGATTTCCTTTTCTATTTTCTCAGTAATTTCCTTATCAGTTACGGTATAAATGAATATTTAAGCTAATTGGCCACCACTCACCATATTCATACAAGCAGAATTAGCAATATGCACTAGATGTTTTTAATTCAAATTCCCCAACAAAAATAGGAGCCGTATCAGTTGATTTAGTATTAGCAGAAATAACTAAAAAAAATACCAAAAAAGATATGTAATTTTAAAAACATTTTCCTCAAATCTAGATAAACATTTAACTAGTCTTTACAAAATACATAAAAAGAAAGAGACATAGAATATGGATCAACTCCTTCTTCTCATAGCATCAATTTCATTAAGACTGCTGTTTTTCCTTTTCCGTCCTGATAATGGTTCAGCGCGTACAGACACAAGACTTTGATGACAAAGGAATGGATAGTAGCAAAGTGTTTTATCATCATCATCATCATCAACTAGTTTTCTCTTTTCAGTTGTTGCAAATGTTTTTTTTTAGGATCATAAAATACTATAAACTTGAATCCAAGATCCAACATTATCTTTTCTCCTTCCTTCCAATATCCCAAAACTTTTACTTTCTTAAACCGATGTATATCAAACAGTAATGGTATTTCAGGTGTAATAGAAAATAGTTCATTCCATTTTCCATCTTTCTCCCTCACATAAAACACAGATTCTAATGGGTTCCAAGAGAAGAAACTCATGCATAAACGCCCATTTAGAACATGTATATCAGCCAGAGGCAATCGACTTTTGTGTGGATAAAGAGGTTCAGACACTTCAGATATAGTTTCTTTCTCTATATCAAATGCAACAAGAGCATATTTAAACCTATTTGGTCTAGACAACCAATATAATAAGCCATCAACAAAGTGTCCAGAGTATGCAAGTTTATCTCTTCTGTGAGGAAACGTCTGACTACTCCTCCTCTAGGAATTCGAACCTCAGCCCAAAAATCCAAACTTGTGAATCATGAACAGTGTTATCTGTCTCCACTTCTTCAATCAACACAACCTTGTACTCATCGGTAGTCGAATCATATCCTAAACCCATCGCGGTTTTATTGCAATGGCCACCTTATGGGACTTTAATAGGGCAACGAGGAAGTGTTCAATACTGTTGGGTGGAGGGGTTCCATACAGCAAGTCTGGATGAATCAACAAAGAAAAGGACTAAACCATTGCAGTAACCATATGGCTTAGCACTGTTTTTGTAGGGTTTCTCCATCTTCTCTTCAACGCCAGGATCTGAATCACAAACATGTAATCTGTCTATCCACCCTTCCGTTGGAATTTCTCGTATGAACATCTTGGAGTCTTTCCTGTTTTCAGCAGATCTACTGTGATGAAGATGTATAAACTCGTGGCTATCAATAATGCTGCAGAAAGATTTAGAAACACATCTCATAGACAAGAGAGATTTCACTGAAGAACGAACTAGAATTTCATTGATCCGTTCTTATGGAAGTTGTGGTTGTGCAGCTCTCTCATCAGGTTTCGAGCTATTATATGGAAGTGGTGCGTCTGTTGCTATCTGATCAGGTTTCGAGTTATCATGTGGAGCTGGTGCTGGTGCTGCTCCCTGATTAGTTTCCCAGATATCCTGGTTTATAAGAACATATACTCAGCACGTACACTCTCAATATTACAATTGATCACACACTTGTTCCTTTTAAGATAAAGAACACTTTAGATGATTACAAACAATCAATCTAGCATTTACACAAAGAATAGAAGATTGGTGTAAACTTTCTCTTTTGTTTTGAGTGCTTTGAATTTTTATCTTTCTCACTTGTAATTTTCTGTAAAATCGGCCATCTTCCAAATGATATCCTTGTCCCTTTTATAGTTGAAATGTGAGGAACAAATCATTTGAATTTGATTTGTCCGTTGAGTCCAAAACGGCTCTTTTGGGGGACAAACCTCTGGTCAGCTTCAGATGTGCAGGCCAATTCTGTCTTCTGAATTCTTCAGATGTCAAATTTGTCTTCTTCCTACAGTCTTTATTTTCTTGCGGCAATTTGTCTTGTAGCATAAAACAGTTGACCCATGCATATTGGAATTTGGCTTTTGCGTAATTCAAGACTTTTATTATTGGTGCAGACAGTTGTCGAATTTGTCTTTTAGCTAACGGATCAAACATGCTGTCTTGGAGATTACTCAGCTTTACTTCGATAATCACTGTCTTTGATTTTCGCCAAGTTTCATACTGTGTTCTTTTTCTACTCAGCTTTCATGGTCAGCTTCGTTCTGTAGAAACTATTGCTTGGAGCAGACTTCTTCTGTGCTGAACTTCGTTTCACTCAGCTTCTTTGTTTAGCTTTATTCTGAAGCTGTTATTCTGGAGATGACTTATCTTCTCTTATGCTGAGTTGCTCTTCACTCAGCTTGTGTTGTATTCTTATGCTGACTTCGTCCTATCTTAATCTTTGTTTCTTTTTGCATGTATATTTATACTCAATATTGAACAAACGGATTAGTACAATTAAATCAAAGCACTTAAATCTAATTGTCTCTTAATCATGGATTAAACTTAAATGGTTTTGTTAAATCAAAATCTTGTGGAAAGGTGTTTCAACAAACTCCCCCATTTTGATGTTGGCAAAATATTTAATTTATGGAACTCAGTATTGAAATTCCCCATGATTGAATTTACATTTTATTCTTCTGAAATTACTCCCCCGTAAGGGATGCATATATTGTCTTGACTTTACTCTAAACCTTAGAGAAGACATGTTTATCCTGACTTAGTTCAATTTTCAAAAGAACTCAGTTTGATACATGATTAGTTTTGGTATCAGAGTTAGTGTGTACTGAGTATTTTAATTTGAAGTTATTTGTTTGTTCAATTTTTAGACAGATCAGCATATAAATAAGCATCGCAAATAGTTAAGTCAATTTGAAAGAAAGGATACTTAACATATATTCAAGTTATCAAGCATTCATACAGAATAAGCTAAGTCCTATGCTGACTAAGCTATTACTTTCTATGGGTAGCTTGATACAATTTTCCCTTGCCTTTGTCTTTCCGCTGCTTACTGCCTGAAGCTTCACCTGTTTCTTGCTGAGTTCCATCATCTCGTCTGTTCTCCCCCGTTTTGCCACCATCAGGCGGAGGAGCAATGAAGGTGTCATTGAGAGCAGCACGAGTTAGTTTGACCGAGTAGGCCTTGAGACGTTTCGTGCTTTCAAACAACCCATCAAGCACTGGAACTCCATCATCCAGAACTAAACCTGTGACGCGAATGGAGGAGCTGATCATGCTGAGCATGTATTCTTGTGACTTAGCGAACCAGGACATTGCTTCCATGAGTTGGGCATAGGATTGATGGTACATTCGAATGATAGCCTTGTCATAGATATCACGCTGAGCGTTTGTATGACGCACATGGCGAAATAGGCTTTGAGTGGTTTGGAGAATGGTATCGGTTTTGACCATGTCAGTTTCCATCGTGCATTGGGAAGATGAAGAGAGAAGATCACGAGCGCTAATCAGCTCAGAAGTCAGTTTGGTGAAGCAATGATCTAACTCAGCAGAGATGGCATAGCCCATGTTGATGGTAGGCAAGACATTTATCTGTCCTTGAAGTGAATTCATATAGTTCACCATCATCAATATCAGCTCAGTCAGCTTGACAAAGGATTCTTGCTTGGGTTGCTGGAGTTGGACGGAAGTCATAACACTTACTAAATCTTTGAGATGCTTGATCTCATTGAGAAGCTGAGTGACAGATGAAAACTCATGTGATTCAGTATTTGCATACACAGCAGCATCGGCATGAGAGGTGTTTATATCCTGGAGAAGATGTTGAGCCGAGTCGATGATGCGATGACCGGACTCAGTGGCATTAAGATAGGCAAATTGTGCCTCAGGATGTACCTCAGTGGCTGGAATTCTAGTTTCACCAGATTGAGGAGGTGTTTGGTGCTGTCCTTGAGTTGAAGTGCCAGTGTGTTCAGCAACTGGACTTTGATATGGATGAGCAGCAGGAGCTGACTGTTCAATGTTCTGCACAATAGGATGGAAATGAGGTGGATCGACAGAGAGAATTACCTGCTCAACATGGTATTGAGTTGGTGCAGGCAGAGGCACCTCAGGTTGAGTAGGATTTTCCTTAGCTTGCTTTTCTCCCCGAGCAACTGGAACTCCGAGTTTTTCCTTGGCTTGGTTTGGATTTTCAATAGTCTTAGCGTGTTGCTCGGTATGAGTAACAGAGGCTTGGTTTTCCTGTATGGAAGGCTCATGAGGTGATGAGAAGAACCGAAAATGAGTAGTTGTAAGGTCCGTGATTTCATCCCTTGGAGGTGAGTCATCCAGGAGGTCAATAGTGGGAGATTTGTAGGCCTTCTTCTTAAGCCTTCTTAATTTTCTTGCCTTTGGAGGAGGTGAGTCAGCAGGAATGGAATCGAGTGATGATTCAATTCCAAGATCAGTGTTGATCCCTTCCCTAACAACTCCTGTCACATTCTGTTCAGCTGGACTTTCAACTTCCTCAGCATTCTCTGTTTGTTCTTGCTCGGCATAAGTTTCTTGATGTTGCTTAGTATTCTCATTATTATCATGCTGACCTTCATTGTCACTTTGTTCTTCTTCTTCTTCTTCTTGATCAGCTGGAGTTTGCTCAAGGTCAATCTCTTGGCTTTTGATGAAGTGAGCATCATCAGGAACAGCAAAACCAAAAGGAACAGCTTCAACCGGACTCAGCTCAGCAGTTTTCTTTTTCTTCTTCAGAGGGGTTTCCACACTTTCTAGCTCCTCAGGCTCATCTTGCCTTTTTATTTTCTCTGCTGACTTACCTTGGTCAGCATCAATTTTCTTCCCCTTAGAGACAATCCAAATTTTCTTGGGGACAGCATCAACATCCTTTGAGCTGGTTTGGACTGCCTTGCGTTTCTTTTCACGTTTGGTTTGGATAGCAGCTTCATCTACAGCAATATCCTCGTTCTGAGGTAGCTCAGCATCCTCTTCCTCCTGAGCTTCCTCCTCAGCTTCTCCTCCAGCTTCCCCCTGAGCTGCCTCGACGACCCCTTTTCCCTTCTTGGGCTTGATAGGTTGGTTGTATACTAACCCAAACAATAACGCAACTGTAATTTCTGTTCCCACCGTTTGTATTTCAGTTGTTACGTCGATTTGGTGGTCTTTAAGGATTCGGGTAATTAGGGAACCCAACCTGAGTTTGATAGTGCTTCGTTGGAGTGCTCCTACTAGAAATACGGACATGTTGAGGGGGCTGTAGGTCAGCATGTGCCAAATGAAGCACTGCTCGAAGTTTGAAGCGGATGATGCTGCGTTGAATTTTGGGAAGATGAAGTTGGTAAGTATATAGTGCGCCATTTTCTGGTTTTGCCCCATGCACGTGCTGGGTATTTCCCCTTTGTGCCCCGCAGGTTTACAGAAGGTGACCGTGTGGTCATGTTTTTCTTTGGTGGTCCTGAATTCCTTTCCAGTGTTTGGAAGTTGGAGCAAGTTTGAGAGATATGAAGGGGTAATAGTGAGCTTCTTACCCTTAACGTGAGTGACTAGATGGTCAGCATCACTTCCATCAATGCAGAGGTTGGAATAGAATTCACGTACTAACCTAGGGTAGGTTTTTTCAGGAAGTGAAAAGAGTCCAGTCCATCCGTTTTTCGCAATCCATTCACAAAACGGTTGCTCATGTGTAATGAAGCTTGGGGAGAACCACCAGCATCGAAGAACCTCATGATTCTTCACACTAGGGTACACCTTGATGAAGAATTTTTCATTCGGCTGCTTATCCTTCTTCTTCTTTGAAGAGGTTGCTGGGTCAGTTTTGGGGTTTCTGTTTGGAGTTAGGTCATGCTGACCTTGTTGAGACTTAGGGTTTTCATCGGCGTGGTCATCGTTGTTACCGCCACCGGAAGAACTTTGAGATTTCGCCATTTCTATGAGGTCTTTGAGAATTTTCTGGGATTTAGAGAGATGAATTCGAATGCCAAAGATTTCGTGTGTAAATAGTGATAAGTGGGAAAGCTTCCACTTTTTATAGAGGTGCAAATGAATCCTATATGTTGAACTAGCCGTTTAACCTCGAGATTATCAACCGATAGGGATTCTGTCATTTATGACACGTTCGTCGCATGAGATTTTTCATTATTGCTTACGTTATCCTAGGTAGCTATTAATGCGCGTGCCAGCATTTAATGTTTTAAATGTGTTTTACTCGGCATTAAGAATACCAAACGTTTGTGATTCTGGGCAGTCAGTTTTACGTAGGATTGTTGTTTGTAGACTTAGTAACTCGGCTTAGAAGAGAAATCACTCAGCATATATGTCTACTCAGCATAGGGTGATTTCATGTCATTCTTAACTCAGCATGCAATCAGTTACTAAAATATCACAGATCACTCGGCATGATAATCACTCAACATTCAATTTTAGCACATAGAATTTATTGAAGAGGATTAGACATACCGATAGCTTCCCTTAGTATGTTGAATTGTTCACGAGCCAAGGGCTTCGTAAAGATATCTGCAAGCTGTTCATTTGTTGAAACATAAGTCAGCTTGATCTCACCCTTGAGTACATGATCTCTGATGAAGTGATGTCGTATGCTGACATGCTTCATCCTGCTGTGTTGGATTGGATTCTTAGATAAGTCAATGGCACTCTTGTTGTCACATTTGACCTCTATTGTTTCTGTTTTGACACCATAATCCTCAAGCTGTTGCTTAATCCATAGGACTTGAGCCACACAGCTTCCAGCAGCAACGTACTCAGCTTCAGTTGTAGACAAGGCCACGGATGACTGCTTTTTACTAAACCACTAAACTAGACAGCTTCCTAGGAATTGGCATCCTCCTGAAGTGCTTTTTCGTTCTAGCTTATCTCATCCATAGTCAGCATCAGTATATCCAATCAGTGTGAAGTCACTTGTATTTGGATACCATAAACCTGCATTAACTGAGCTCTGCAAATATCTGAATTTTTTTTACAGCAATTAAGTGAGATTCCCTGGGGTCAGCTTGATATCTTGCGCAATAACATACTGAGTACTGAATATCAGGTCTACTGGCAGTAAGATAAAGTAAAGAGCCTATCATACCTTGATATAACCTGATGTCTACAGACTTACCTTTCTCGTCAGCACAAAGGACTGTGTCAGTACCCATTGGGGTTGATATGGGCTTACATTCTTCCATATCAAACTTCTTTAACATTTCTTTGGCGTACTTAGACTGACTTATGAAGATGTCATTCTTACCTTGCTTGATTTGAAGTCCAAGGAAGAAGTTGAGTTCGCCCATCATAGACATTTTGAACTCAGTTTGCATCTGTTTGCTAAACTTTTTACACATAGACTCGTCAGTAGCACCAAAAATTATGTCATCTACGTAAATTTGTGGAAGTAGGATATGTTTACCCTTTTTCTTAATGAACAAGGTTGTGTCAGCTTTGCCTCTGACATAATTCCTGGTCAGCAGGAAGTTGGTCAACCTCTCATACCAAGCTCTTGGAGCTTGTTTTAGGCCGTATAGGGCCTTTTTGAGTTTATAAACGTGGTTTGGAAATTTTGGATCTTCAAACCTTAGAGGCTGACTAACATATCCTCTTCGTTTATAAAGCCATTAAGAAATGCACTTTTAACATCCATTTGATATAGTTTGAAGTTCATGAAACTAGCATAGGCACACAGTATTCGTATAGCTTCTAACCTAGCAACGGGTGCGAAAGTTTCACCGTAGTCAATGCCCTCTTGCTGACTATAGCCTTGGGCTACAAGTCGGGCTTTATTTCTGACTACATTGCCTTGCTCATCTAGTTTATTCCTAAAGACCCACTTAGTTCCTATGGTCTTTTGATTCCTAGGTTTAGGTACTAAATCCCATACCTCATTTCTTATGAATTGATCAAGCTCTTCTTGCAAAGCGTTGATCCAATATTCATCGTGCTCAGCATCAGCAAAATTCTTTGGCTCATGCACTGAGACGAAGGCAACATTGCTGAGATACTTTCTAAGCTGATCTCTTGTCATCAGCTTGTTGTCAGCAGCATCAAGAATGGACTTCTCCGAGTGTCCTCTTGGAATTTTTATTTCTTTGGGTAATGTTGAGTTGGTTGGAACAGGTGTTTCTACAATCTCTGCAGGAATAGATTGGTCAGCAAATGTTATTTCATTCTCTTGCTTACTTTTGGTCAGCCCTTGTATAGATGACACAGAGACTTCATTTTGATCAGCGAAAGCTGAGCTTGGTTCATCTTCAGTGAGCTGAGTTGTCTTTCCTGCAGGGTCAGCTTCATCGAACTCAACATGGACAGACTCTTCTACAATCTGAGTTCGTTTATTATATACCCTATATGCTTTGCTGTTAGTTGAGTACCCTAAAAAGATCGCTTCGTCAACTTTGGCATCAAATTTTGCAAGATTATCTTTTGTGTTGAGTATAAAACATTTACACCCAAAGGCACGAAAGTAGCCAATGTTGGGCTTTCGTCCTTTCCAAAGTTCATATAGGGTTTTCTTAAGAATAGGTCTAACTAAAGCCCTATTCAGAATGTAGCATGCTGTGTGGACAGCTTCACCCCAGAAATACTTTGGAAGCCTATTTTCACTCAACATTGTCCTAGCTATTTCGACAATTATTCTGTTCTTCCTTTCAACAACCCCATTTTGTTGAGGTGTTCTAGGAGTAGAGAAATTGTGGTCAATACCACTGGCTTCACAGAATTCATCAAACTGTTGGTTTTTGAATTCTCCACCATTGTCGCTTCTAATATGAGCTACTCTTAGGTCTTTGTCATTTTCAAGCTTTTTAATCAATGTGGTAAACATCTCAAATGTTTCATCCTTGCTACTCAGCAACATGATCCAAGTGTATCGAGAGAAATCATCTACAATGACTAAGGAAAATTTCTTACCACCCAAGCTGAGTGGCTGGATAGGTCTGAAAAGATCCAAGTGTAGTAGTTCCAATGGTCTCTTGGTTGAGACAGTATTTTTACTTTGAAATGACTTCTTAGTTTGTTTTCCTTGCTGACAAGCTTTACACAATTGATCTTTTTCAAATTTAAGTTTGGGTAATCCCTCAACTGGTTGCTTTCTAGCTAATTTGGCAAGAAGATCCATGCTTACATGACCAAGTCTTCTATGCCATAGCCAGGAGTTATCCTCTTTAGACACTAAGCATATATTTTTAGAAAACTGTTTTTCTAAACTCAGCATGTATACATTGTCTACACGAGGGGCAGTTAAAATTAATTCGTTTGTCTTTCCCTCGAGTATTTGGCACTTAGTATCATCAAATACAACCTTTCTGCCGCTCTTGAAAAGCTGAGCTACACTCAGCAGATTGTATTTGAGACCTTTAACTAAGGAGACTGACTCAATAGATGGGTTACCTCCGATAGTACCTGAGCCGACTATCTTACCCTTCTTATTGTCTCCAAAGCTTACACTTCCACCTCGTTTAAGCTCTAATGTGATGAACTGAGTTTCATCACCAGTCATGTGCCTCGAGCATGTGCTGTCTATATACCACAGTTTTGATTTCTCCACGCATCTCAGGCTCACCTGCATTTTAGACTATTCATCTTTAGGTACCCAATTCTTTTTGGGTCCTCGTTTGTTAGCATAAACAGGTGCAAAGTCATATTTTAATTTGTGACGGCATACTTTGATAGTGTGGCCACTTTTGCCACAGAAGTCACAATGAATTACCCTTTGGGGGTGGTCAGCATTATTATGCTGAGCATGCCAACATACCTTTGTGGTATGTCCTCTCTTTCCGCAGAAGTCACATTGGACAATCCGCTTATTGTACCAGCACACTTCTTTTGTGTGACCCTTTTTCCCGCAACAGTCACACTGTGTGAACTGTTTATGCTGACTAGTACTTGAGTACTCAGCATGAGGTTTATTTTTGTTTAAGCCTCTTATTTGGTTTTGTAAGGTAGTGACGTCCTTTTTCAGTTTCTTTGAATCTGATTGGACGTCCGAGACAAACTTTTGCATAATTTCCATGTTACTATGCAAGGTTGAGTTGTCTTGGAGAAGATATTGGAGGTCACTCAGCTTGACCTTTTCAATCTCATCACACCGCCTGCTGAGTGCCTTTACTTTCTTATTGCACTTTTTAGTTAGTGCATATAAATCACTTAGGGCATTTACCATCTCATTTCTAAGCAAAAATAAGGATGTTACCTCATTGTTGTGTACCTCCTGGTCAGTTTCATCAGAGAGGTCAGCTTGCTCAGATTGAGAGTGATCAGCATCATCGGCCATGAAGCATATGTTTGCCGTTTCATTTATGTCAGCTTCGGATGATGTTGACTCATCACTGTCACTCCATGTTGCTACCATTGCCTTCTTGTTTCCCTTTTTGTCTTTCTTGAGGTTGGGACAGCTTGACTTGATGTGCCCAGTTTGGTGGCACTCAAAACATGTGATAGGCTTAGAGCTGTCCTTCTTGTATTTGTCACTGGACTCAGCTTTGTACCTGTCATTTTTTTTGAATGGCCTTCTGCTGTTCTTTTCATTCTTTCTAAACAGTTTCTTCATTTTTCGTGTAAACATGGCCATTTCCTCATCATCTGATGAGTCAGCTTCGGTCGAGTCAGCTTTCATGACAAGTGATTTTTGTTTCTTGTCTTCTGACTTTTCTTTCTCTTTTGCTTCAAAGTTTTTCATTGAGATCTCATGAGTCAGCAGAGATCCGATCAGCTCGTCATACTTGTATGTAGTCAGGTCCTGAGCTTCTTCTACATCAGTTTTCTTAGCTTGCCAGCTCTTGGGTAAGCTTCTCAAGATTTTCTTTACTTGCTCTTCTTCAGTGAAGTTCTTGCCGAGTCTTTTCAGCTCATTTATAATATTAGTGAATCTAGCATTCATTCCAGAGATATCCTCATTGTCGTTCATTTCGAACAGCTCGTACAATCTCATATGTTGATTCACCTTTGACTCTTTGACCTTGCTTGTGCCTTCATAGGTCACCTCGAGCTTTTTCCATATCTCCTGTGCTGACTCGCAACCTGATATTTTATTGTATTCTGCAGCATCTAGAGCACAGTGAAGCATATTGATAGCTGAAGTATTATTTTGAAGTTTTCTGAGGTCATCTTCTGACCACTCAGTTTCACTCTTAACAACTTTCTCATTGTCAACAGTTTTATATGGTACGTATGGGCCTTGAACTATTGCAAGCCATGCACTCATGTTTGTGGCTTGAATAAAGTTCTTCATCCTATTCTTCCAGAATGTATAGTTAGATCCAAAGAATAGGGGAGGCCTACTAATAGATAACCCCTCAGGGAGTATCTGTGTTGTTTGGTTCCCTGGAAGGAAACGAGTGCTGTTCTCAGCCATTTATAGGGATCCGCTCAAGATAGTTATATCTTTGAGTAGTGAGCTTAGGCTCTGATACCACTTGTTGGTCCCGTGTGATTAGTTCTAAGGGGGTGGGGTTAGGAACTAATATAACTTTTTCGCTAAATAATCTTGCTGACTTAATTATTTTGGTGAGTTTATTAACTCAGCTTAGGTCAGCTTGACCGAACTTAATGTAAGACAGCTTTAGTCAGATGCTGACTAAGACTGTTTTACTTGAGATTTAGGAATTGACACTTATGTGGTAAGCCTCCAACTCAGCACTCCAATTTACTCAGTGTCAGCTTCTAACAGTTTATATGCTGAGTAAATATTACAAGCAACACAAGCATATATATATATATATATATATATATATATATATATATATATATATATATATATATATTTGAGAGTGTTAGAAATTACTCAGTATCACTTATCCTGGTTCGGCCTCTCCACCTACGTCCAGTCCCCAGAATCCTCCGGGCTTTCAGAATCCAATACTGAGCTCTTTAAGGGTAGAGCATAAACCGATTACAGGCAGTTGAATATGCAAGAGTACCTTCCTCTATTCGTCTACTCAACTCCTACTAAATGCTACAACCCAGCACTTATATTTCTCTACCACTAAGTACTAAATACCAAGTACTCAGCACGTACACTCTCAATATTACAATTGATTACACACTTGTTTCTTTTAAGATAAAGAACACTTTAGATGATTACAAACAATCAATCTAGCATTTACACAAAGAATAGAAGATTGGTGTAAACTTTCTCTTTTGTTTTGAGTGCTTTGAATTTTTATCTTTCTCACTTGTAATTTTCTGTAAAATCGGCCATCTTCCAAATGATATCCTTGTCCCTTTTATAGTTGAAATGTGAGGAACAAATCATTTGAATTTGATTTGTCCGTTGAGTCCAAAACGGCTCTTTTGGGGGACAAACCTCTGGTCAGCTTCAGATGTGCAGGCCAATCCTGTCTTCTGAATTCTTCAGATGTCAAATTTGTCTTCTTCCTACAGTCTTTGTTTTCTTGCGGCAATTTGTCTTGTAGCATAAAACAGTTGACCCATGCATATTGGAATTTGGCTTTTGCGTAATTCAAGACTTTTATTATTGGTGCAGACAGTTGTCGAATTTGTCTTTTAGCTAACGGATCAAACATTCTGTCCTGGAGATTACTCAGCTTTACTTCGATAATCACTGTCTTTGATTTTCGCCAAGTTTCATACTGTGTTCTTTTTCTACTCAGCTTTCATGGTCAGCTTCGTTCTGTAGAAACTATTGCTTGGAGCAGACTTCTTCTGTGCTGAACTTCGTTTCACTCAGCTTCTTTGTTTAGCTTTATTCTGAAGCTGTTATTCTAGAGATGACTTATCTTCTCTTATGCTGAGTTGCTCTTCACTCAGCTTGTGTTGTATTCTTATGCTGACTTCGTCCTGTCTTAATCTTTGTTTCTTTTTGCATGTATATTTATACTCAATATTGAACAAACGGATTAGTACAATTAAATCAAAGCACTTAAATTTAATTGTCTCTTAATCATGGATTAAACTTAAATGATTTTGTCAAATCAAAATCTTGTGGAAAGATGTTTTAACATTGACCTCCATAGAAGTCAAAAGTTGACCATTCAACGTAAAGTTAACACACCACGTCAGCAATTTTGATTTTTATAAAGGTCAAATTGCTGATGTGGAGGTGCGTTGACTTTATATTGACCAGTTATAATTATGGGATGTATACTTTTATGAGAAATTACCAAAAATTGTACACTTTTATGTTCAAAAGTGAAAATTCTATACTAAAATATGAAATATGAAAATATTACCCAATGATATTATATAGAGTTTAAAAAATTTATGTAATTTACCTAGTAATATTATTTGTCCCTTTTATAATTTGTAATTTAATGCTTTTTACATTTTTTTTGTACCAGTATAAATGTGGAGTTTTCGAATCTGATGCAATAAATTCTAGTTCTGTTGATGATTCCGAATTTGGGGATAGAATTATTCAAGGGAAAAATACAAAAATAAACTTTGTGGTTACATCTGTTTTCGATCGGCATCCATGTGGTTTAAAAATTGGGTAAATTTCACTCATGGTGTACAAACTTTACCCTAAATCACACTTTGATGTACAGACTTCAATTTGTCACACTAATATATACGTACTTAGGGGTGACCTCCCACTATGGTATATAGCCGGTTAAAATGACCGGTCAAAGCTCAGTCAACGCGCCACCTCAGCTTTGACCGGTCAAAAAGTAAAAAAAATTCAACCACTAATATAAAATTACTATTATACCCTCTTTTTCTTTCTTCTTCCTTTCCCTTCTCCTTCTTCTCTCCCTTTCTCTCACTAACTCTCTCCATCTTATTTCTTTTCTTAAGAGAGTAATTGAAAGCAGTATAAGAGAGTGAGAGAACAGAGAGAGAAAAGAAAGAAAGGGACTTGGGCTGGCTTGGGTTTTTCTCTAGGTCTGGCCATGGGGCTAAGAGACCGATGGAAGACGAAGAAGACGACGACGAGAACGGTTGAAAAAATATCATCATCCATGGCAGAAATGGCCTTCCTGCAATTACCCAAGACTAGTTCCTTACGATCCTCTGCCGATGAGGAAATTTTCAAGATAAGAAAACTCCATTTTCTTCGATTTTCTGATCGACGGTGTCGAAACTCCCAACTCGTTTTTCACAAACTCATCGGAAACCACTAGCTTCTCAACCGAGTCAGAAGAATTCGAGGGTGCGCCATTAGAGGTTGTTGTGTGAAGCGTTAGATCTGAGAGTCTGTTTTACGAGCCTAACGATACGAGTTCGATAGTAGGAAAGGCGAGTGTGGTAATGTCAATGGAATCGGAGGATTCTTATGGAGATTTCAAAAGATCAATATAGGAAATGGTGGAGTCGCACAGGATTAAAGATTGGGATTGTTTGGAGGAATTATTGGAGTGGTATTTAATGGGAAGAAAAATCATGGGTTTATTGTTGAAGCATTTGTTGATGTTCTTGTTAGTATTACAGAATCTGCTAATTATTTTGATTCACTACTACTTTTCTCTCTGATGTTTCTTCTTTTTTTTGTTAATGGAGGAAATCACGAGATTCCATATGATCAAAAATTGCTACTATCTTAACTTAATTAGCCTTTTCATTCTTCTTCTTTTTGTGTATAAAGTATTATATAGGAAAATTATTTGAATAGTGAATTATTATTTCTGCTTCTTCTTTCTATTACCTCATGCCCCAGATTCACTTATATTGCTCCAATGTTAATTGTTTTTTTTACAGATTTCTTAAAAAAAGAAATAAGATGGAGAGAGTTAGTGAGAGAAAGGGAGAGGAGAAGGGGAAGGGGAAGGAAAAAGAAAATGGTATAATAGTAATTTTATATTAGTGGTTGAATTTTTTTTTACTTTTTGACCGGTCAAAACTGAGGTGGCGCGTTGACTGAGCTTTGACCGGTCATTTTAACCGGCCATATACCATAGTGGGAGGTCACCCCTAAGTACGTATATATTAGTGTGACAAATTGAAGTCTGTACACCAAAGTGTGATTTAGGGTAAAGTTTGTACACCATAGTACTTTGAGGTTCATTCCGTTAGCAAACACAGACAAAATTGACTAACGGTGTTAAAAGTCAAAGGAAAAAGAGTTAATTTGGTCTTTATATTTATTTATTTTATAAATTAACTCAAATTGTTATCTAATTATCACAAACAAACTCAAGAATAAAAAATAAATATCAAATACACAATCTTCTCCCCCTCTCTCTCTTAAATTTCTTATTTTGCTTCTTCTTTCTCTCACTTTTCTTTCATCTTTGTTAATTTCTCTCTCTATAATCTATTGAATTTCCATATCTTTATCAACCATATACTCTGGAACAATTTTGTCCGCCTCAGATGGTTACTGAAATCTACTTGTTCTTGTCATTCTAACACAAGAATTTTAGCCTTCAAATGCCGCAACCCTCTATGACTTGGTCTGTGTTTCCATCGCAACCTCATGCTGCTACAGTTCCTCATCCGTAATCCCAAGATTTTTTTCGTTCGATTTTGATTCCATATCTCGACCAACTGATGAAATTCCTGCTTCTTATCCCTATATTCCTTTTACAACATTTTACTCGCATCCTGAGACACAAGCTTCTCCAACCCCTCCTTTTCCACATCACTACACTGAGCCTCTCACCTCCTCGTTATTTCTTCCTTCTTCATGGTTTCCATCCTATCTCTGTCAAATTGACAAATCGCAATTACATGAATCAGTAATGTGTCTATATTAGAAGCAACAAATTCGTTTAAAGAGCATGTCATTGGAAAAAGAGATGGAAATTCAATAGATTTTAGAGAGAGAAATTAACAAACAGGAGAGAGAAGAGAAAGAGAGAAAGAAGTAGAAAAATAAAAAATTAGAGAGAGACGGAGAAGATGGTATATTTGATTTTTATTTTTTATTTGGGGGGTTTGTTTGTGATAATTAGATAATAAAGAGTGTTAATTTATAAAATAAATAAATATAAGGACCAAATTAACTCTTTTTCCATTGACTTTTAACACCGTTAGTCAATTTTGCCTGTGTTTGCTAACGGAATGAACCTCAAGGTACCATTTTGTAAATTTTTAAACCACAAGGGTGTGATCGAAAACATGTGTAACCACAAGGTTTATTTTTGTACTTTTCCCATTATTCAAATACGATCAATTCTAACGTCAAATGACTCTTACTCAGTCAAATGGATACGACGGCAAGCGAATGAGATGACACATGTGTTAGCACAGTCTTCTCGTTTATCCACTTGCCTTTTTTTTTTAATTTATTACCGAGTTATATTTCTATTTCATTGTTATAATTTTGTCATGATTTGACTCATTAATGCATTGTTCTTTTGATTAAAAAAAGATATAGAGTTTTATTCCTCTAATGATTTTTTTTTTGGTAAGACCTCTAATGATCTACTAAAATGAAATGATATATACCATTTTATAAAGAAATATATTTTTTTTTGGTAAGAAGGGAAGAAAAAAAAACAAACAAACAAAAACCTAACCCGGGATCAGTCTAGGAAGACTGACCCCAATCCTATCCTCAAGAAGAGAAGGTAACAGAAAAGAAGGAGGAACGGAAAGGGTAGAAACACCTAACATCCCCCCATGCCCAGTAGCTGCCAAGCGATCCGCCACGCGGTTTTGCTCCCTATAAATATGGGAGAAGGTAAGAGAATCGAAGGCAGGACGAAGCCTCAAGATGGCTTTAATGAGATTCTGACTCTTAAGACAAACAGCCTGTCTATCCGAAATCCTGTTGATAGCCTCCAAATTGTCAGACTCCACCAAAAGTCTTTTAACACCCATGCGAATCGCGAGTTTAATGCCAGACAAGATCCCCCAGAGCTCCGCAGTAAAGGAGGAGCCCGTACCTAAGTTATGGGTAAACCCAGCCAGCCAGGCGCCACCAGCATCCCGAAGAACTCCACCAGCAGCAATTCTGCCATTACTAAGGCAGGAGCCATCCGTATTCAACTTGACAACCCCTTCCGTGGGCTTCCTCCAACCAACTAACTGGACCTCTTTAACCGGAGAGGGGTGAACCAGGGGCTCTCCTTCAAAACTCTTTGTAATAATAGAGAGTTTTTTCGAGAAGTAAAACCGGAGAGGAAAAAAGACAGTCTTCTCAGCAAATAACTCTTCATTCCTCCATTTCCACATTTGGTGACAAATAATAGCGAAGAGAATAGCCCCGTGCTCCATACTGGCCAACAAATTCCCATTAACGCCTTTAGAGAACTAGTCAATATCAGAGAACCCCATAAAGGAAGGAAGGATGTGGTGAGGAAGGACCCCTTCCCAAACCTTTCTACTATTCGGGCAATCCCTCAAAGCATGGCACAAGGTTTCCACATGGCCGCTGCATCTGCTACAGGCACCAGATACAGCCAAGTGCCTTCTGTGTCTATCTACATTCGTGAGGAGCCTGTCTTTGACTCCCAGCCATAGGAAACTCCTAATGCGGTAGGGGACTTTGAGGGCCCAAATGGACTTCCAAATTTCCAAGGGAGGATCAGCCCTATTAGGGGTAAAAGCTTCATAGGCCGATTTGCAAGAATAAGAACCATTATTAGTCAAGGCCCAGCAGTGTCTGTCCTTATCCTCCTCCTGATTACTAATCTTCACACCTCTAATATTAAGGAGGGTCTCCAGGCTAAGAAAGGAGTCGAACTTAGACCAGATCCAGTCTCCCTCCGAGTCCACCACATCAGCAATTCTCCAGGAGAGGAGATCATTCGGCGGAGGGGCGATGCACACCTCAATCAACGGTTTGTCACCAATCCAAGTGTCATACCAGAAACTAATGGATCTCCCATTACCCACCTCCAAGCCAATCCCCGTACAGAACTCAGCAAAAACAGCACTAAGCCCTTTCCAGAGGAAGGAACAGCTGACAACCCTCTCCTTCGGGCCACCAAAGATTTTATCTTTCATATACTTGCCGCACAGAAGACGAACCCAAAGGGAGGAGAGGGATTGCCACATTCTCCAAAGAAGCTTCATTAACAGGACTTTATTATTGTCCTTAGCTTGCCTTATACCAAGACCCCCCCTGCTCTTAGGCTGGCAGGCTTCCTTCCAAGGGACCAGGTGAATCTTCCTCCCATCCCCAGACTCTCCCCACAGAAAACGCCGATTAATTTTATCAAGGTCGTTGAGGACCGGCTCAGGGAGCTTACAGGCTTGCATGATGTGATTTGGAGCAGCACAGTTGATAGACTGGATTAAAGTAAGGCGACCTGCAAGGGAAAGAGAATTAGCTTTCCAGCTAGCACACAAACCGTTAGATTTGTCCAAAATGTCTTTAAAAGAGGCTTTGGACACCCTGTCACTATGAAGAGGGACCCCAAGGTATTTCCCAAACGATTGAGTTAGGGGAATGCCAGACATCTCACTCAGTCTTCTACACAAGCTATTATCCATATTCTTGGAACAAAGCATACGGGATTTATGGATGTTAATCTTCTGGCCATAAGCCTCACAAAAGCAGTCGAGGATATCCATCACAGCCTTAATTTGTTCCTCATTACCCTCAACAAAAAGCATGACATCATCAGCAAAGAGTAAATGGGTAACAGGGGGGCAATGTCTGTTGATGGAAACAGGGTGGAGAGTCTATTTGCTCACCGCCTCTTGGATCAGGTGAGACAATCTTTCCATGGCAATAACAAAAAGGAAGGGGCTCATAGGATCCCCTTGACGAATACCCCTGGATGGAGAGAACTCATCCGACATATCCCCATTGATCATAACCTAGAAAACAGGAGAGGAGATACACTTTCCAATCAAATTCCTCCAGTTCTCCGGGATACCAGCTTTGGCTAAACTATCCAGAAGAAAGCTCCAGTTCAACCTATCATAGGCTTTCTCCAGATCCAGCTTGAGAGCCACGATCCCTTTCTTGCCTTTCTTAATCTTCATAGAATGGACAACCTCTTGGGCAATAACAACGTTATCCATCAATTGTCTTCCAGGAACAAAGCTCCCTTGATTTTGGCTGATAATATCCGGAAGGATCTTCCGGATTCTATTAGCCACAATCTTAGTAATAACTTTATACAAGACATTACAAAGACTGATGGGTCTCATCTGGAGAAAGGAAGAAGGCTTGGCAACCTTAGGAATCAAGACAATGAGGGTTTTATTAACCAAACTGATATCGTTCGAACCACCAAAGACACCTAACACAAAGCTGTATATACCCTCTTTAACAGTGTCCCAGTGTTTATGATAGAAACTAGCGGGGATACCATCAATACCAGGAGCCTTAGTGGAACCGATGCTGGAGAAGGCCAGATCAATCTCTTTAAGCTCAATGGGATGGAAAGCATTATTAATAGCATCCTCCCCCAAACGAGGAAAGAAAATGCCAGAGTGGGCACTCTCTAGGTCCACAGCTTCCTCTCTGAACAGGTCCTTGTAGAAATCAAGGGCAAGGCGCCGAATGTCCTCCTCCTCAAAAATCCAATCACCACTGGCGTCTTTAATAGCCTCGATCCTATTTCGCTGTCTCCTAATGATCGTTGAGAGGTGGAAAAACCTGGTATTCCGGTCCCCGTCTTGAATCCAAGCCTTCTTAGATTTCTGGAACCACAGAAGCTCTTCCTGTCTAAGCACAGCTTCCAACTCGTTCTGAAGAGCTCTTAGGTGACCATTCAGGCTATGATCAAAACAAACCTCCAAGCAACGCTGAACACCTTCCATTCTCCTCAAGAGTTTGTTCTTCCTCCTGATAATATGACCAAAAGTATTTTTATTCCAAACAGCCACATTCCTCCTGAATTCCTCAGTAGCGAGGAGAACATCAGAGTGGGGATGCAATTGCTTTTAACGAAATCCTTAAACTCGGGGTGAGACTCCCAAGCCACCAGATACCTAAAAGGTCTATTACCTTTCAGCCTATTTCCTTTGACCAAATTAATGAGGATAGGGCAATGGTCTGAGTGATGGAAAGGGAGATTAAGTACCTTGACCTCAGGAAACCTATAAATCGCTGCAACATTAGCGTACACCTTATCCAACCTAACAAACACACTATTCCTTTTCCAGGTAAATTTGTGGCCAGCAGCACCCAGGTTCGAAAGCCCGCACATATCCATACTTTGCTTATGATTAAGACACCGGTTCACATAATGATTACCCCATCCTCTCTGATCACTCAAGAGGACAATGTCATTAAAATCTCCGGCAACCAACCACGCCTCCACCATGTTAGAGCTAAAAGAATGAAGGATCTCCCACAGCCTTCTTCGGTTAGTCGAAACAGGATCAGCATAGACGAAGGTAATAAAGAAGGGTTTATTACCCGGGTAACACACCTTACTATGGATGAATTGACTGTCCATAGTAACAATATCAATATTGACTTGACCTGGCTTCCAAAAGAGCCAAATCCCCCCTGCCCGGCCAGTAGCCTCCGACCTGACGCAATTCCAATTCTTAAACTTTCTAACCACCTCATCTGCTTTGGCTCCACTAACCTTGGTCTCAAGAAGGACAAAGCAGGAAGGGTTAAACTGTTTAATGAGATCATTGATATGAATGCGGGTAGCCTTGCTCGCAGCACCTCTAACATTCCAAACGAAGAAGTCCATCAGAGGGGGAGACTACAGACGCAGGCCCAAACCCTAGATCAGGTATTTGTTCGGGGCTCCGGAGAGCCTAGAGGCGGTCCCAGAAGGACCCCTTTTATCCAAAGAATTCAAACCATGAAGGTTCTTTTTAGGTTTCCCTTTGGGATTCTTCATGTTTAACTTACTCACTCCTATAGTCTTACCAATAGAAGCATCAACAGGAGGATGTAGAGTACTCGCCTCCCTACTCAAACCCTTCCCAGCTGACAGGATAGACCGGGGAATCTCTTTGCCTTTAGCAGAAGCATTAGAGACAAAGAGAGGATTAATAGAATTACCCAGACTAGATGCATGCTCTACCGACTCCAGACCAGGCATGCTTAAATCAATCTGCTTATCAGAAGGATCCGAGTCCTGATCTTCCTCCATAGACAAAACACCAAACCTTGACCCGGAACCCGAAGCTGAGTCCACTCCAGTCTCAATCCCCTTCTTAATATATTTAAATATGGTGATTATTTTTTGAAAGGGAATATAGTGATTATTTTTTTGGACTCAAAATATAGTGATTATTGATTGGCTAAACAGAATATTAATTAGTAATAATTAATATAAAAAAGAGCAATTATTATTTCCATTCTCTCTCTCGGCTGCGTAACAGCAAGGAGCGGCAAAAAGACCACATAACCGTTACAATCTCTTCCTCTTTCCTTTCAAAATTTCAAATTTCAAACTTTTCTATCCCTAATAACGACCAAATTGCACAAACCTCAACCTCCCCAATTCAATAATCATCTCCATCTCCATCTCCATCTCCATCTCTTCTAGCAATCGACAAACAAACCAATCTATTTCCATTAATGGCTTCTTCAGGAAAATGGCTAAAATCTCTAATCACTCTCAAAAAGCTTCCTTCATCAGACCACGTAACTTCCTTTTCCTTCTCTTCTCAATTTTTCCTTCCAATTTTGCTTGCTCATGTTTGATTTCTCTATTTGCTATTCGCAGGAAAAAGAGAAACCGAGTGGGAAGAAGAAATGGAGGTTATGGAGGAGTTCATCCGAGGGGTATGGACCATCCTCTTCGAAGGACTTGAAAAGAGTTCATGTTGCATCATCGGAGATCTCTGATTCTTCAATGGTCCGCGATGATCATTTTGCTGCTGCCATGGCTACTGTAGTTAGAGCTCCTCCAAGAGATTTCATGATGATCAAGCGAGAATGGGCTGCGATACGGATTCAAACCGCTTTTCGAGGTTTATTGGTAATTAATTAATTAATTAATTTTCTGTTGATTTCTATTGAGAACATAGTTGTTTTCTACATTCTGGACTTTTTGTAAATCTAAAGGTGTAATCTATTACTCCAAATCCAAAACCTTCTCAAATTGAAGTTCTTAGATCCGAGTAGTTGCTGATTTGCAGCCCGCAAGTCTTTTGATTAGATGTGCAGTTGAAATGAAATTTGATTGATCTGCAAATTAATTGAGAATTCAAAGCATTTCTTTTCTTGGATTATAGAAACTAACAAAGGAGAAAAAAAATGAAGTTGGGTTATTTAGAACCTCTGTTATTTGTGTTTCTTTTCTAATTCAGAATTGATTAATTGATTGTTGTTTGTGTTTGAGGACGTAATTGAACTTGTTTTATATATGAAGCGAACATTTGGTTTGAGTATTCATGATTATGTCTTCTTTCATGCTGATATACTGGGAAAGAGTTACTAATTGTTACATCTTCAAAGCATCAGTCAATTTGAAAGTTTGGCTTGAAATTATCATGGGTTGATTAGATTCAACATCTATAAATGATAGAATTTGTAAACCATTTAATTGAACATTTCTAAAGTTATAATTCATTTGCATCCAATGAATTTCTTTTTTGGAAAAATGACAGTCAAGGCAAGCATTGAGGGCCTTGAAAGCAGTGGTGAGGATCCAAGCCATATTTCGTGGTAGGAAGGTCCGAAAACAAGCTGCTATAACACTGAGGTGTATGCAGGCCCTTGTCAGGGTTCAGGCTCGTGTTAGGGCCCATGGTGTGAGAATGTCTTCAGAAGGCCAAGATGCTCTCCAATTAGTTGATGAACTACCTGACCCTGCCAAGCAAGCTGAGGTAATACTACAGACTTAATTTATCCAAATTTTCCATTATGCTGGAACATAATCGAGTATTGATAAGCTAATTTTAGTAAAAGTAATGATATTCCCAAATTTTATTCAGCAAGGATGGTGTGATAGTAGGGGAACTATTGATGAAGTCCGAGCAAAGTTACAAATGAGGCAAGAAGGGGTAATCAAGAGGGAGAGAGCCATTGCATACATCCGTTCTCAACAGGTGATCATCTCCTAAACTTTACTCGTATCTATCTACTTAATGAAAGATTTTAAACTGCTATGTGAAACATTGGCTATTTAGTAAGTCATATTGTCACGAGGTACTCCTCTCCTTTTTAAAATAGCTTTTTAGCTGATTTATGCCTATCTTTATATTATATTAGAGTCGGTATTCAATGTTGGGTTGGATCAAGGTCAATGTATTAAGCATGGTACATTGATTAATTAGTGAAGCAAGACCTATCTTTTATATGGTATTAGAGTTAGTATTTAAGGTTGATTTAGTACATGCTATGGACAGATGTTAGGTGGATGTTTTGAGTATTGTATATTGGTTAATTAGTAAAATGTAAGACAACTTGTATATATATATGTTAGGTCCATCTTTACATATATATACACGATGAAAATGACATAAGGTAACATACCACATAAAACCGCTTAATACAACAACAACAACAAAGCCTTAGTCCCGAAATGATTCGGGGTCGGCTAACATGAACCATCATATAAAACCGTGAAAGTCAAGTCGTGTCAGCGACACAGATTCGCTCCCTCCAATCCGTCCTATCCACTACCATATTTTCCTCAATTCCCAGTAAACTCCATAAAACCGCTTAATACGTATTTAAATTTGTAACTTTTTGTAGTTTGATATCTGACCTATTACATACTTAAATTTGTGAATTTTCTACTATTTGGCATCTAACTTGTTAATTTTGGACGTACAATACACTTATTTGTTGATTTGACATACTTCAAATTTGTTTAGAAACGCAACATGTATTTTATTTGAAGTTTGTGAAATCAAATCAACAATTAAGGGTATGATGACCAAAATTAACAACCAAAAGGTAGAAAGTTACATGATAATTACAAACACAAATACAAATTGCCAAACTACAGGAAAAAAAAAAACAAAGTGTAATTATCTATCAAACCTATGTTTTAAAGTATTTTTCTGATGTGTTTGGCTTATCTTGACATAAATAATATGTAAAAAATGGCATAAGATAGCATACACACATAATTGAAATGATCAATCTGTTTTTTGCATCCAGCAGTCAAGATCAAGTGGCAGTCCAGCAAGAGTAAACAAGTCATCATCATCGTCATCATCCACTCACAAGAATCAAAGAACAGACAATGGAAGTCCTGGATGTAGTTGGCTAGAGAAATGGGTTGCAGCCAAACCATGGGAAAACAGGCTAATAGAAGAGATTCAGACTGACTCATCTGAAACTACACCATTTTCCAGGAAAAGTGAAGACAACATAGCCAGTTTCTACTCATATTCATCAACTCGTGACTCAGTAAAAGTCAGAAAAAACAATGTCACAACAAAAGTTCTTGCTAAACCTCCTATAGTTATGACAAGGTCATCTTCAAGCCCACTCTCTGAATCTATCTACTGTGGGAGCTCTCACTCTACTTCATCATCCTCAGCTGTCTCTCCAATTCCTTCATCTAGTAACATAATAATGGTGGATAGAGTAATAGAAAGCACCGATGATCGAAACCGAAAACCGAGTTACATGAAACTCACAGAGTCACTCAAGGCTAAGCAAAAAGCTTCTTCCAGGCATTCTGGTAATAACATGCCAAGGTTTATGATGGAGGATCAGTTTCTTCCTATGTCAATGCCACTTTCATTTAGCAGAGATCTTTATCCCCCAATGCCTTTAGGAAGACATGATGAGATTAGAAATCGAAGGCACTAATTAAGTTGTATGTTGCACGGAAACGAAAATAGACACGAAATGCGGTAACACGAAATCTACTTTGATTTTGATTGAGTCAACTGCTTGTTGCCATTTGACTATTCTGAAGCTTGAAATTGACACAAAGAGTGCTGCTGACTGATGAACTGCTAAATTATACTTTTTTATATAGGTATAAATATTTGGAAGTGTTGTGATTATAGGATTGAAACCTTAGTTTGTGCTTGTTTACAGTTGGAATCTGAAATTTTTGTAAAGCTATTCAGCTATACGTTTTTTTTGTTTGTTTTTTTTGGGTGTGCAAAGTCTATTTATTAGTGTTGTAGTGCTTGTATTATTGTGTTAAATGAATCAAATTTTTCCTATCAGTATGATAATGATTATATGTGTGAGGATATATTAAAAAAATTGCTAAAATCTAAATCTGATGATAATGCTGTTAGAAACCAATTAACCCAATAAGAATAACATTCAAGATTAACTTTTTATTACGGTTGGTACCATAATTTTAAAACATATATTTTACGTAATTTCAAAATTATGATTTATTAATCGTAATTTTATTAAAATATAAGTGAGAATAATAAAAGGGTAATTAATTTATTAGTCCCTATATTTTGACAAAACACACTGTTTAGTCCTTGTATTTTAAAAAACACACGATAACGTCCTTAATGTTTTTCTCGGTAAACTGTTTAATCCCTAACGTTTTTCTCGGTGAACTGTTTAGTCCCTGGCGTTAGACTCTCATGAAGATTCTGTTAGTCGATTTGGATTTGCGTTCTTCTTTTCTTCTTCTTTCCTTTAAACTCTAATGCATCTGAAATCAACTTTGAGTGTTCTTCTTCTTGATTTTCTTCTTAATTGTTCAAATTCGTAAGCATTGGATCTATTGTTTTTATTGTTCTCCATACAAATAGCTTCTTCTTCCAAATTGAATTTCCTCTTATGAAGTTTGAAGGTAAATAGTAAAGGGTAATTTAGTCATTTCCGAAGTCATAAACAGTAAAAAAATCTAACAAACAGACGGAAGGACTAAACAGTTCACTGAGAAAAAGGTTAGGGACCATACCATGCATTTTTGAAAATATAGGGACTAAACATTGTGTTTTGTCAAATATATGGACTAATAAATTAATTACCCATAATAAAAAGAGGTTTTAGTTTCAAAAAATAAAATAAAAGAGAGTTTTTAAGGGAATAGGAAATAACAAGTCAATTAGAAATCTATTTTCAGCATTACGTTTCTTTTAAAAACTTGATTTTTCGGAGTACTTTTAGTCTGGTTCCTTAGTTCATTACGAGTTTAGAGACTACTTATGAAGTCAAAACGGAGCAATCTTGAAGGAGAAGCGGACATTTTTCTAACAGTTGTGCACAAGGTTGTGAAAAACGTGTCTTTTTGGTAATTAATTTTTTCAATAGTCTTAACCACTTCCAATTCACGTTCTGAAGTGGAATGCTGGCTCCATAAGATATGGAGAATATGCCATAAAAATCTCAGTCAAAGTGGAGTAGTGGAAGATATTGCTTCCAACGAATTTGTCCCAGCAGCAAGAAAAGCGTGTCTGTTTAGAAATTGATTTTTTTCCATAAACTTAACCAAGTCCAATTCACGTTTTGAAATGAATCCTTTTTAGCCAAAGTGGAGTAGTGGAAGACCCTACTGTGAGTGCATGATACTTCCGGAAAGGAGTCTCACCCGAGTCGCTCAAAATAGAAGTGCATTGTATCACGTGCGGGACGCACACGATTAATGATGCTTGGTAAAATGTGACATGGAATAACTTTTAACTGAATTGTATAGAGTCGCCATCCGATCTACTCAACATGTAATACTCAAATACGGACTCAAGTATGACAGATATGGAAAGTACGGAGCGTGGACTGGATGTATGTCACGATGTGAAACATAACTAAAGCTAATTTAACAACCGATTGATTGTTAGAAATATCTTTGAAATGACACAATAAATATGAATCAAATTATCTCGAAAGGTAAACATTTGAAACAACTAATTGATATTAGCTATGGAAAGTCGATCCCTAATATCAACAACCAAGGGATTATTAATGGCTAATGACCTATCGATTATTAGATATATATTCGAGATACCATAATAAATGTCAATCAACACATTTCAGATATTGAGATATCCAAAAGAACCAATTAGCACGATTTATAGGAAACTGATCCCTAACCTCAATAACGGGTTTGTCGTTAGCCTGAATTATCAAATGATGATGAAATAATGAACCTAACCGTCTGGATATATCCATCATTTCTCCAAATCATCTGTTAACCATTAGGTTTAATTACGTTTGATCCTTTTGGAAATGCATTATCACGTATCGCGGGGATCTTAATTCATTTTAGGATCATTTTGTTTGTTTATTAGTTCTAAAAAATGAGTCGAGTCATGTAAATCAATGTTCAATAATATTTTTATGTCCATTGTCATAAAGTCTGAATGAGAGCTGTGGGATTTACAGAACCAAAATGGAAACTTGCGTTTGAATCATCAAATAAGAAGCCTTTTCTGAGATTGAAGGTTGATCAGCCTCCTCTAGGTTTTCCCTTAAGGACGATCGACTTTCACTTATAATTTCAGGATTACATTCTCACACCTTCGTTTTCAAGCCCCTCGGGCTTTTTATAATGTAAATGGACTAAAAGACACCATCCTATCCTTGAATCTTAAGGTTCGGGTAGATAAACTTCTTTTAGATCTATAATATTTAGGTGAGAATCAAAGTCCAAGGTTGATCGCCCTCTGAGGGAATCCTCCTTAAAGCCGATCGGTTTTGCCTTCATCCCAAAGCCTTTGCTTTTGCTCAAATGAAGGAGGATCAGCCTTCGTCTTCCTCATACAAGGCTGCTTGCCTCTCGTGTGCAGAAACTTAAGGAAATAACAAACTTCACAAACAAAAACAAGAATATACATAAGAATTTTAGGAATTGGAGCTCGTCACCTTTGTAGCATGTATCCAGAGCTTAGAACGAGCTAGATTTGGGTGACTCTCTTCCTCTAAAACTTTGAGCAAGCTCTTTGAACCCGAACAAGAACAAACTGACTCCTTTTATGATACAGAACTCTTTTTACTGGTTTGGAGATGCTATCTTAGCAAACCCGTCCTTGTGAACGTGTTGGTGAACCCAGAAACTCAAATGGAGTTGTAAATGAGAGGAATTAAACCCTTGAATATCAAGAACTCTACCACTCTCAAAAGCTTTCTCTTTTCTTTCTTTCTTTTTCTTCTTTCTCTCTATTTCGAAATATGAGAGTAAGTTTTATTCTGCCCAAAGCCCCCTCTAGACTGAAACCGTCGTTCCATTTATATAGGAGGAAATGAGGAGTGTGACAAGTTACAAGTTACATGAGAGACATCCATTCCAAAAGGCATGGACTTCCAACCATCGGTTGTGAATAGGAGTCTACACCGTGGGACACGTCCATCCCTATGGTGAATAAGAGCCTATGTGTCGTGAGACATCCATCCATCGGTGGTGAATAAAAGCCTATGTATAATGAAGTGATTTGTTAGGAGTTTATTGTGGCAATCTTGTTCTGTACCATGAGACACATCCATCCATCGGTATTGAATAAGAGCCTATGTATTATGAAGTGATTTGTTAGGAGTTTATTGTGACAATCTTGTTGTAAATTTTGATAATGTTATGATTTTAATGTTAGAATCCGTTGTTGTTTGGCATTTTTTGTTATATACCACTTCGCGAATTAGCTTCAAAACACATCCAGACTTCAGATATGCTAATTAAATTCATCAAGTAAACCAAACATTAGCTTCGCAGGCTTCGCATATGCTAATTAAATTCATAAAGTAAACCCAAACATTAGTTTTGCAGGCTTCGCATAATATCGAATCTGTGAATTCAGACGGGAGGGAGACAGACGTGTGTAAATATTAAGGGTATTATGGGAAAGTCACATAAAATCAGTCTAGATATGTAGTAGGTTGAGTAAATGGGTTAAATATGTAAATGAGCCTCCCATTTGACTCATTTTTATAATTTTCCCTATAAATAAAGGATCTAGATATATTTATCTAAAATTAGATTTTAAAGGATCCAAATAATTAATATTTTAAATTTTTAAAAAATAATTTTATACAAATATTTAAAATATAAATATATTTTAAGGATTAAGATTTATAAATTAAGGATACAGATATATTTACTAAAATTAGGTTTTAAAGGATCCAAATAATTTATATTTTAAATTTAAAAGAGGTCCAATTGATTTTTTGAATATAGATTGAGGGTTAATTTAAGAATTAAACGTATATTTGGTCTCTGTGGTATCCAAAATTTTGTTATATAATTTGGTAATATTTTACCCTTTAACTATTTCCATAAGTGACATTTAACTTATTTTGGTTGGAAAGTTAATCGATTTGTTTAAATTTTTTTGCCACATAACACAATTTTTGACACGTGATATATACATGTGAAAATTGATTTAATTATTTTATCATATAGATTTAATATGTAGAATAAATAATTAATTTTTTTATGCATTAAGTCTATATAGAAAATAAAATAAAAAAATTATTGGCAAAATTTTAATATATTAGTTAGTTTTTTTATTCAAAATGAGTTAAATGTCACTTATGGAAATATTCCAATGGACAAATGTTATCAAATAATATCATATTAGTTAAATGATAAAATTTTGGATACCACACGAGCCAAATAGATGTTCAATTCATAATTTAAAGAAATTTGGAAACATCTTTTAAATTTTGGATTAACAATTGTATTTAGTGAATGTAACAATACATATCGTATAATTATTAATGAAATACTTTTTCATTTATCATGTATTGAAATATATTTTAAATTTTTTTACATATTTTTTTTATTAGGGCCTTTATTTAATATTCTACCCAACGCCCTAAATTATCAGGACCCGCCGTGCAACATATAAACAATGAAGAAAAGACTATTGAGAAACTAATGATTGATTTTATTTCTTCAAAAGAAAATCTACATAATAAAATTTATCGATAAATTTACTTGAAAAGTCAAATGTGGCAATTAAATATAGCGTCGAATTCCTCTCTACAAATTTATTTGGAAGGTGTAGCTCTGATACCAACTGACACAATAAAATATTACAAACGTTAACGAACATCGATTCGTGCACGAATACATATTAATCAACATTCAAAATCCAGAGAATTTTGGAAAATATGAAATAGTATTATTAAATATAAAAAGTTGTTTAATATTTTTTAAAAATAATTTTTAAATAGAAAAATATGAAACTTGAACTGTTTTTTTTTTTATGGAATATAAAGATTTTAAAAGGAAAATTACATATAAAAAAACAGTAAATTGCATATTTTAAGGGCTAAACGAATGAATTTGATGGAAAATTACACATGTTATTAGTCATACTCAACAATCAACTTTCAATAACTTTCAATAGTCAGTAGTTTTTTTATTCAAAATGAATTAAATGTCACTTATGGAAATATTTCAATGGACAAATGTTATCAAATAATATCACATTAGTTAAATGATAAAATTTTGGATACCACACGGGCCAAATAGAGGTTCAATTCATAATTTAAATAAATTGGAAAACATCTTTTAGATTTTGGATAAACAATTGTATTTAGTGAACGTAACAATACGTATCGTATAATTATTAATGAAATACTTTTTTATTTATCATGTTGAAATATATTTTAAATTTTTTTACGTAATTTTTTTATTTATTAAATAGGCCTTTATTTGTTATTCCACCCAGGGCCTTAAATTATCAGGACCGGCCCTGCAATATATAGACAATGAAGAAAAGACTATTGAGGAACTAATAATTGATTTTATCGATAAATTTACTTGAAAAGTCAAATATAGTAATTAAATAAAGCGTCGAATCCCTCTCGACAAATTTATCTGGAAGGTGTAGTTTTGATACCAACTGACGCAATAAAAATATTACAAACCTTAACGAACATCGATTCATGCACGAATACATATTAATCAACATTCAAAATTCAGAGAATTTTGAAAAATATGAAATAGTATTATTGAATATCAAAAGTTGTTTAATATACTTTAAAAATACTTTTTAAATAGAAAAAAAATGAAACTTGAACTGGTTTTTTTATGGAATATAAAGATTAAAAGGAAAATTACATAAAAAACCCAATAAAATAGTAAATTGCATTTTTTTTATGGAATATAAATACTTTAAAAGGAAAATTACATAAAAAAACCAATAAAATAGTAAATTGCATTTTTTAAGGCCTAAACAAATGAATTTGATAGAAAATCACAAATGTCATTAATCATAATCATAGTCAACAATCAACTTTCAATGGTCAATATGTGTGAATTTATTGGCTTTCCTTATTTAACTTTTTTACCTCTTATATATATACTTAGAGCTAACAAGACACGGACACAATCCTTTCTTTTAGCAATATGGGTTATTTAGGCAAATGGTTGAACTCTCTAATGAGACTTCAAAAGGTTCCTTCATCCAAGGAATATGGATTTTCTTCTTCGAATGGCTTGAAAATGGTGGTTGATTTTCCATCATTTGAGTTATCTAATTCTTCAATCATGGTCCATCGTAATGTTATTGAGGCGGCTAATGTCAAACGAGCGATCTGTATTCAAACTGCTTTTCGAGGATTAATGGTATTTAATTGATTAATTTTCTATTTCCTTTTTCTAGCGATTTGTATAATAATCTTGATCATTTCATATTGACAGGCAAGGCGAAGTTTGAGGACGTTGAAAGCAGTGGTGAGGATCCAAGCCGTATTTCGTGGTAGGAAGGTCCGAAAACAAGTGAGGAAACAAGGGGTAATCAAGAGGGTGAGAGCTATTGCATACACATGTTCTCAACAGGTGATTATCTCAAAACTTTAGTATCTACTTAATGAAATATTAAAATGGCATAATAATGAATATAACATTCAAACATAACTGAAAGGCATAATATGTTTTTGCATTCAGCGGTCAAGATCTCGTGGCAGTCCAGCTAGGATAAACAAGTCGTCGTCATCGTCATCGTCGTCGTGGTTGTCTACTCCCAAGCCATGGGAAAACATACTGATGGAAGAAATTGAAACAGACTCATCAGAAACTACACCGTTTTGTAGGAAAAGTGAAGATAAAGTTGCAAGTTTCTACTCATCAAAAAGGGGTGGCAGCCAAACCATGGGAAACCTGAGTGACATGAATGTCACTGAGTCATTCAAGGCTAAGGCTAAGATAATATCTTCTTTTAGACATTCCAAGGTTTATCATGAGAGTATGGGTTTGTTTTTACGTCAATCCCACTTTCATTCAGGGAGCTTTATGCCCCGAATACCATTAGGAAGATATGATGAGATTAGAAATTAATTGAAGCCACTAGTTAAGTCCTATGTTGCACCGAAACGAAAATTCTATTTCTAAAACTGAAATCGAAATAGATGCGAAATGTGGAAGTACACGAAGTCTACTTTGATTTTGATTGAGTCAACTGCTTGTTGCCCGATGAACTACTAAAATTATAGTTATAAATATTTGGAAGTGAATTTTCATATAATTATTGTGTTCAATCAATCAAATTCAAAATTGATTATATCAGTATGATAGTAATTATATCTATGAGTGTTGAAGTGCTTCTAACTATTTAGTTCAATCAATCATATTCAAAATTGAATACTGAATTTTTCTGTATTATGTGAGGTTATACTCGATTAGATTGCTAAAATGCGATTAGGATGATAATGCTTTTGTTAAACCAATTAACCCAAGACTATATATTGTTTCAAAAAAAAAAAAAAAAAAAAAAAAACAGAAGAATATAAGTTGATTGCTAACCTTCAAGATTAACTTTTATTACTCTTTACCATAAGAGTAAAGAAGTATTATTGAAACTTGTTTGAAACTCGATAAATCCAACAAGTTGATCCGTTGAGCCAGAAACCTAGTCATGGGTTTTCATATTTTAAAAATTGTAGATTTTATTTATTAATTTTTGGAGAAAGAAATTAAGAAAATACATAAATTAGTAATTAACAAAATTTAAAATTTAAACGACGTATTTGATAATAAGGAGACAAAAGCCTTACATAATGGATCGTGTCATCCGGGAAAGACACGTGCTACTAATATCAGAATCCAAAATAACCTGGATACTTACAGGAGGCTCATCACAATCGTGAAGACCTAAAAACAATTGTCCCGCGTAATTCGTCATCCAATCAACAACCATATTCTCCTCACAAAGAGTATGGACCAATCTCACCTTCCAGTTCCGTTTATACACCAATAGAACCTGTGATGGCTGGCACCCTGATACATATTGAAAGCGATAAATGAAGATTTTAATCGTAAACCAACAAAGAGGTTCTTCTCTAGCTAAACTAGAAGGGGTGAATCCCGATAAACAAGGTATAAACCTTAGGTTCTCAAAGAGAATGATTTTGATTGATAAAAGTTGGTTCATCCTTACAAAATGAGGGTTTAAATACATCCTCCTAATGATAATAAAAGACAAGGACTACCCCTAATAGGGTTTCAATAAGGCTATCCGTAAAAGGATAAAATAGGTGATACATCCGACAATCAGTACAATGCTACAGGTACGGATTGTCAGGGTTGTTGGTGAATTACTTCGGGAGGAAGTAAACCTAGAGATCCGCCCAGGGTAGATGTTGATACGCCTCTTTGTGTACTCCTAGATCCGCCCCGCTCGTATGTCCTGGGGATCCGCCCTCCTCGGTATAACCTCCGTGGGTTTGATGTCTGAGGATCCGCCAGAGCACGCGTGATCAGTGCTGCCAGTTAGGATGTCCGCATCATTCTCTCCTTCTTTAAAAGATCTCGGCACTGATTCGTCGTTGTTGAACTCCAAGGGACCATCTAACTTCCACGGGCTAAGGTCACGGATGTTGAACGCGGGTGAGATTTTACCGAGCCAATTTGGCAATGCTATATGATAGGCATTGGCATTGATCTTCTTGGTAACCTTATATGGTCCGTATTTCCTAGGCCGGAGCTTGCTGCTTGCGGCGTTGGCGAGTCTCTCTTTGCCCAAATATACCATAACCTCATCCCCAACTTCAAGCTGTAGGTCCCTGCGGTGCTCATCCGCCTTAGCCTTTAATTTCTGATTTCTCTCTTCAAGAGTCTCTCTCACCTCTTGGTGCATCTGTACATAATCCTTAGCCAGCTGGTTGGCAGTCACGTTTCCTTTAGGAAGATGGGCTATATCAAGGACGTGATTTGGGGTTTTTGTGTATACTACCTCAAATGGGGATCTCCCGGTTCCCGAATGTACAGAGCCGTTGTAGGCGAACTCAGCTTGGGCTAAAACCACATCCCACATCCTGGGCTTATCCTTACATTTGCTGCGCAGTAGGTTACCCAAAGTTCTATTGACCACCTCGGTCTGTCCATCTGTTTGAGGGTGGGCGGTGGTACTAAACTTCAGAGACGTATCAAACAGAGCCCACAACGTCCGCCAGAAGTGACTGAGGAACGCCATGTAGCCTGACAATCTCTTTGAAAAATAGCTTAACAGTCGCTGAGGCATCATTAGTCTTACGACATGGTATGAAGTGAGCCATCTTTGAAAACCGATCAACCACGACAAAGATGGAATCCATGCCCCTCTGAGTTCTGGGTAACCCTAGGACGAAGTCCATGGACAGATCCTCCCATATGGTCTCTGGCACAGGCAAAGGTAACAGCAATCTAGTATTTGTAGTGCGTCCCTTAGCGGTCTGGAAAATATAGCATCGTTCTACTAAGTAGGCAATATCTCTCCTCATCTTAGGCCAGAAATAACGGGAACTCACTGCTTCATATGTCTTGTCTCGCCCAAAATGTCCTCCAAGGGATCCGCCATGTAGATCACGAATAACCTTCTCGCGGATGGAAGTGCAGGGTAAGCAAAGTTGGTTGCCCCTCATGAGATACTCATCCATCAGGTGATACGTCCCATCCCCATGCTGGTGTTGACACTTTTCCCAGATACTGCCAAAGTCAGGATTCGCCAAGTATTCTCCTCTGACGTGTTCAAAAGAATCGGTCTCCAGGTTGACTGTTTTTATTAGTGACACCCTTCGACTCAAGGCGTCCGCCACCTTGTTCTGTTTTCCAGCCTTATGGATAAGCTTATAGGGGAACTTATCTATGAAGGCGGACCACCGGGCATGCATGGAGCTTCAAAGTTGCTTTTGACTTCCCAGGTACTTGAGAGCTTGGTGGTCAGTGTAGAGGATGAATTCTTTCCCCACCAAGTAATGTTCCCACACTTTCAACGCCCTCACTACAGCATAAAACTCTTGATCATACGTGGCCCACTTTTGCCATGCCTCACAGAGCTTCTCACTGAAATATGCAATGGGCCTCTTTTCTTGCATCAAGACTCCACCAATCCCAACTCCACTGGCATCACACTCAACTTCGAACAGTTTATCAAAATTGGGATACGCCAGCATGGGCGATGTACTCAACTTTTCCTTGATCAGGGCGAAGCTCTTCTCTTGGGCATCCGCCCACTCGAACCCCCTTCCCTTCTTCAAACATTTCGTCAACGGGGCCACTATGGCACTGCAGTTCTTGATGAATCCGCGATAAAATGTTGCTAGCCCATGAAAACTCCTGATATCCCCCACATTCCTCGGAGTGGGCCATTCTCGGACGGCTTTTACCTTCTCCCCATCAACTTGGACCCCATCGCCACTAACCACGAACCCAAGGAAAACCAGGCTTTCTATGACGAAATCACACTTCTTAGTGTTGGTGTATAACTGGTGTTTCCTTAACAGGTCAAACACTATCCGTAAATGCTCCACATGCTCCACCAAGGTCTTGCTATGAATCAGGATGTCATCAAAATACACAACTACAAATTTTCCAATCACCGGGCGAAGCACCTGATTCATCAGCCTCATGAAAGTACTAGGGGCGTTAGTCATCCCGAATGGCATAACTAACCACTCATACAATCCATCTCTGGTCTTGAAGGCGGTCTTCCACTCATCCCCAGATCGAATTCGTATCTGATGATAACCGCTCCTGAGATCAACCTTGGAGAAAACTCGGGATCCGCCAAGTTGGTCTAGCATATCATCCAGCCTTGGGATAGGGAACTTATACTTGATAGTGATCTTGTTAATGGCCCTGCTGTCCACACACATCCGCCAAGATCCATCCTTCTTGGGCGTAAGTAGGGCTGGGACGGCGCATGGACTCATACTTTCTCTAACGTATCTCATCTCAATGAGCTCTTCCACTTTCTGCCTCATGATGTCATTTTCCTTTGGACTCATCCGATAATGGGGAAGGCTTGGTAAACTAGCCTCGGGCACAAGATCGATATGATTTTGGATGTCCCGCCAAGGTGGTAACCCGCTCGGCAGCCCTTCAGGGAACAGATCTTGATATTCGCCAAGTAGGCGGGTCACTTCAGTCGGCATCTCCCTTTCGGCCCTTTGGGCGGATTCGTGATTCGCCTTAACCATTACCACATACACCATCTGGTTCTCTTCACATTCACTGACAAATGATTTGTGTGTAGGATAGACTACTAAGGTAGACTTCTCGTCGGCCTTTGGCTCTCTCATCATTGGCGTAAGGACGAACTTCACCCTATTCTTCACAAATCTATAAGTGTTCTCTCTTCCTGCGTGGATGGCGTCGTTATCAAACTGCCAGGGTCAGCCCAACAATAGGTGACAGGCATCCATATCGATCACATCACAACAGACTTCATCACTATAATCACCAATCACAATAGGTACCCTGCATCTCTGGGTCACCCTAAGTTCACCCACGTTTTTGATCCATCCCACCCTATAGGGGTCGGGATGCGCCTCCGCCAACAACCCGAATTTCCGAACGACACTGCTACTCACAATGTTCTCTTGGCTCCCACTATCTATTATCACATTGCATCGCCCACCTTTCACAAGACAGCGGGTCCTAAATAGTCGGTGCCTCTGATCTCCCTCTATCCGGCTGGAGACTAACAAACGCCGTACCACATGAATGGCGTATCTCTCTTCATCCGCCTCATCATCATCTTCTCCCAAGGGTTCACAAAATGCTTCATCCCCTTCGTCATAGTCATCTTCATACCTCTCCACCATGTTGACGCTCTTCCTCCTAGGACATTCGTTGGATCTATGGCCTGGCTCATTGCACCGAAAACATTTAAAAGGCGCTGGCCTCGCATACGGATTGTTGCTCTTAAGTGGTATAGGTGCTTCCTTGTACGGCCTAGTATCTCCGACAGATCCCCTTCCCACACTGTTGACTTTGGCCCCACTGGCACTCGCCACCTGCTTGCCTTTGTCATAAGACTTCACGTTATCTCTTCCTCCAGGCGTATACTCAGTAGTGGCGGATCTCCTGGATCTCCCGGTTAGTTGAGACTCAACCTTGAGGGCTAAATTCCTGGCATCTTGTACCCGAACCACCATCTGTGTGCCAATACGATCCTAGATGTTGTATCTCAACCCTTCTAGATACCTAGAGGTCTTTTGGCTTTCAGTTTCTGACAAGTTGGCCCTTGCCGAAAGCCTCAAGAACTTGGAGGTATACTCATGGACACTTCGGGTCCCTTGAGAGCATCCCCTGTAGGAGCTGTAAATATACTGCTCATAATCCGGCGGTAAGAACCGCTCCCTCAACATCGTCTTCATCCGTAGCCAAGATCGAATCGGATCTCTACCCCCTCTTCTTCTTTCTTCCCTCATCTGATCCCACCAAACTGATGCGCCACCTTTCAGGCGATACGCCACCAGCCTCACCTTCCTCTCATCAGGAATCCCAGCATACTCAAAGAAACGTTCGACTTCCGATAACCAGTCTAAGAATCCCTCTATATCGAGTTCGCCTCCAAAAGATGGTAAGTCTATCTTTAGCTTAAAGGCATCATCTCTATCAAAGTTTCCTAGACCTGGGTATACTCTAGCAACCTCCACACGTCGGTTGTCAATAGGCCCAACATCCCTCATAGTTCTAACGGTATCATCATTCCCGATACCCTCAAAGTCATCACTATCACTATCAGCGTTATGCACAAGGACAAAGTTGGGTCTTCTTACCTCAGGATCCCTAGGACCCATTTGTGGAAGCTGTTGTTCAGGGACTCCTTCCTTTCTCTGGGTTGATCCTCCCGCGGTTGGTCGGATTAGAGCTAGAACCTCCAGTTTGAAGTTTTCTAGGGAGGTGGCTAGCTCTAGGAACCGTTGGTCGGTTTGCCTCTGCCGCTTATGGCTGGCTTGGATCTGCTCCACGAGGTGCTCCCTCAGCTCCTCATACCTCCGGTCAATGGTTTCCATGGAATCTTGCGGTTGTCGGGCTTGAACCATTGCCAAAAGAAGTTTCGGGTCAGGAAACGATCGGCTCTGATACCAACTGATACAGATTGAAAGCGATAAATGAAGGTTTTAATCGTAAACCAAAAAAGAGGTTCTTCTCTAGCTAAACTAGAAGGAGTGAATCCCGATAAACAAGGTATAAACCTTAGGTTCTCAAAGAGAATGATTTTGATTGATAAAAGTTGGTTCATCCTTACAAAATAAGGGTTTAAATACATCCTCTTAATGATAATAAAAGACAAGGACTACCCCTACTAGGGTTTCAATAAGGCTATCCGTAAAAGGGTAAAATAGGTGATACGCCCCGACAATCAGTACAATGGTACAAGTACGGATTGTCAGGGTTGTTGGTGAATTACTTCGGGAGGAAGTAAACCTAGAGATCCGCCCAGGGTAGATGTTGATACGCCTCTTTGTGTACTCCTAGATCCGCCCCGCTCGTATGTCCTAGGGATCCACCCTCCTCGGTATAACCTCCGTGGGTTTGATGTCTGAGGATCCGTCAGAGCACGCGTGATCAGTGCTGCCAGTTAGGATGTCCGCATCACACCCTCCTCATTGATCATCCTGATTAAAGAGTCGAGCTCAAATATAATTCTCTGAAAGCCTCTTTCCCAAGCAATCCGTAGTCCGAAATACAACCCCCACAACTTGGCGAGAAAGGAAGTACAAATACCCAAATTCACTGCATACACGCTTATCCACTTGTGAGAATCGTTACGAAAGACCCCACCCGCTGCTGCAGGTTCTGGATTTCCTTTGCTCGATTCATCACTATTTAATTTAACCCATCCCACATCTAGAACATTCCAGCCTATCATATTTTCTTGCCTCCCACCCGTACTAATCATCTAATCAGCCCTAAGCGTGGCTCGGAACTCGCTCACCTGCTGCCGCAAAAATCCAGTTTTATCCTGACACTACTCTCCCATTTTTTTTTATTTTTTTTTTTGCATCGCCACCACCAAATCCACCATGCTACTGTCACAAACATAGTTCGCCATTCCTTATTATTTCCCGCGTCAATGGATAAATAGTTCCGCCTTAGTGAATGCCGTATTTGACTTATTAGGAATTAACCTTGTAATGTAAAAGAAATTTATTAAATTTAGGGAAAAGGGTCAAATTTGATCCTAACGCTTTTTCGAAGAAATGCATATTTAGCTTTAACGTATGAAATAGTCTAAATTAATCCTTACCTTTTTAGATAAAATCAATTTACTGAAAATTTGAAAAAGATGGTTTGATTGTGATTTAACTCTCACATCAAAATAGGACTGACATTTTCTAATCCTAGCGTGCCTAAAATCATGTTCATGTTTCTTAATTAGCTATTGAAGACAAAATCTTCCTCTTTGACAAGATTATTCCTTTCAACACTTTTTGTTCCTTACGTATTACATTCGTCTAATCCTTTTCAGGATTCTTTCTAAATTGAAGACTCTTTCTGCAGAATCTGATTTGCAATCATAGGAAATATTTTATTCACAAGTAATCATATGATATGAACTAATGGAAAAGAACTACTTTGTTATGGCTAATAATGGGGGATTTCTTTTTGGTAAATTTCATGAGATATTAAAATGAAAGTTTAATATAACTGTTGCAACTTTGACGAACCTTGGTTTTCTGTGGTTTAGAGAATTTTATTTGGGGTCTTCTCGTGTTATACATTTAAATAAATGATAATGGAAATTCTACTTCAAAATGATTGGGATTTCTTTATATAACTATTCTGGTACATAATCTGACAGTGATAAGCCTACATAGTGCTATACTGCTTCACAAAATTGATTTCTAGTGTTGTTTTAGGATTTGTGTTTCTTACTTTGTGATATGTACGCTTCGCGATTCAAATCATACAATTCGAGTCGAGTAGGCTTCATTTCGAGCCAACTTTAAAGGTAGAATCAAAAATCAACTAGAATTGGTGGTGAATTGGACGACTCGGTGGTGAATCGACCGAATTGTCTGGGTTGTCTGAGTCTAATGATTCTCGCATGTGAAGAAAAAACTGTCAACAATCAAGTGTTCGGGAATCTGTACAGTTCAATTGAAGTAATTGAATAAAAAAATCAATAATTAAAATTAAATTTCAAAAAAATAGATTCAGATTACATTAAAAGTTAAAACTCACAGCTTCCCAAGTTCAATTCACATGCACATATGACCCTTTTCCAACTTTCTATCTTTTCTTTCTAAACTTTCTCTTTCTTTTCCATTTGAATTTAAGTTTTATTTAAATAATGACTGCAACCATTCCTTTTCAATTCTCTATTAGACATGAGTTAAATTAATCTTGTTTGGAATGTTAAAGGTAAAATTTTATTATTATGCATTTAAAAAAAATAAAGGTAAATTTGGACTTTATTCCTACTGAAATAGTAGATCTCTTTTATTTAAATACTATTTCTATTTTAATTGTAGATCTTTTTAATATTGAATTTAGAGAGTTAAACTAATATATATAAAATAAATTTGACATCAATTTTAAAAAAGTTACTAAAATTCATTTTATTTCAATAAAGTAATAAGAGTTCCTATTATTTAAATAAAGTCATTCTCCTTTTGAAAAAATAAATAAATCATTCTAACCAATTTAGATAGCAGAATTATTATAATAGTAACATAATAATCATTTTGAAAGAATTTACTTTTACATATAACATGATAGCCACATGACAGTTACATGTATGTCACGTGATAAAATAAAATATATTTTTTAATTGTCACGTGACAATTTCAAATAATTGAATTAAGTAAAGAAAAATATACTTTTAGTATATATGGTTGTCATGTGATGCATAAAAACCAGTCTTTTTTTTAGCTGAAAGAATATCAGATTAAGCAATAAAAGAGTCTTTAAACAGAGTCTCCAACAACCAACGTGGAGCTTCAAATGAACAAAAATCATTAGCATTGGAATGGGAATGTCGTGCAATGACATGAGCTGCCTCGTTCGCTAACCGCGAAGAATGAGACACTTTAAAGTGATGTCGATTAAGTAAAAGTTGTTTACAGTCTTTGATAATGCTACGAATTCTGATAAATCATCCGACATCGAATTGATGCTGTTTGCGACTTCCAGAGCGTCACATTCGTAAATCACGTTGGTACAGTTTAATGAAATAATCCATTGCAAAGCCTCACGAAGGGCCAGTGCTTCCATAATTCGTGGTTCAGGCATAAATGGAAAGAACTTACTTTGACAGCCCATGAATGTACCGTCGGAGCTCCTGAGTACTGCTCCAGTTCCTCCGGTTAGGCTTTCCGTAAATAACGCTGCGTCAGTGTTGCATTTCACCCAGCCTTCCGTCGGTCTGACCCAACGAACGACAATCTGAGATCGGACAGCACGGCGTACCGCGATGCTGGTTTGCGCCTGTCACCAGTTCGCCAAGAAATGCCTTGCTGATTGAATGGCTGCCGCTGGTAATTACACTCGCTCCTCCCAGACAATTAGATTACGGCTGCCCCCAAATTGCCCACATCATTAAAGCCATGGTACAAGACTGTTCTGAATTCGCTAAGTTGAGTACCTGCAAAACAGAATCACTTAAGTTATCGTGGTAAAACATCTCGGTGTCAATTCCGACCAAACTCTAGCATTCTTGTGCGAACACGCAACCGATAAACAAATGATAGTCGTGTTCGACATCGTTATGACATAATGGACAGATTATAGGCACTTCGACCCTCCTCCATGCCAGCCAATTTCTTGTAGCCAAACTTCCACCAATCAGCCTCCATATAACACAAATTTTGGTTGGATAATTAATCGATTTGTTAAATTTTTTTTTTGGCCACATAACACGATTTTTGACACGTGATATATACATGTGGCAATTGATTTAATTATTTTATCATATAAATTTAATATGTAGAATAAATAATTAGTTTTTTTCATGTATTAAGTCGGTATAGAAAATAAAATACAAAATTATTGGCAAAAATTTAACATATGAATTAGTTTTTTTTATTCAAAATGAGTTAAATGTCACTTATGGACAAATGTTATCACATTTTGGATACCACACGAGCCAAATAGAGGTTCAATTCATAATTTAAAGAAATTGGAAAACATCTTTTAGATTTTGGATAAACAATTGTATTTAGTGAACGTAACAATACGTATCATATAATTATTAATGAAATATTTTTTTATTTATCATGTATTGAAATGTATTTTAAATTTTTTTACGTAATTTTTTTTTATTAAAGGGGCCTTTATTTATTATTCCGCACAAGGCTCTAAATTATGAGGACTGCCTTGCAACATATAGACAATGAAGAAATGACTATTGAGGAACTAATGATTGATTTTATTTCTTCAAAAGAAAATCAACATGATAATGTTTATCAATAAATTTACTTGAAAAGTCAAATGTGGCAATTAAATAAAGCGTCGAATCCCCCTCGACAAATTTATTTGGAAGGTGTAGCTCTAATACCAACTGACGCAATAAAAATATTAAAAACATTAACAAACGTCAATTCGTGCACGAATACATGTTAATCAACATTCAAAATTCAGAGAATTTTGGAAAATATGAAATAATATTATTAAATATCAAAAGTTGTTTAATATATTTTAAAAGTACTTTTTAAATAGAAAAAAATGAAACTTGAACTGTTTTTTTGATGGAATATAAAGGTTTTAAAAGGAAACTTACATAAAAAACAATAAAATAGTAAATTGCATTTTTTATGGGCTAAACAAATGAATTTGGTAGAAAATCACACATGTTAGTCATAGTTAACAATCAACTTTCAATAGTCAATAATAGTCAATAGTGAATTTATTGTCTTTCCTTGTTTAACTTTTTTACCTCTTATATATATACTTAGAGCTAACAAGACACGGACACAATCCTTTCTTTTAGCAATATGGGTTATTTAGGCAAATGGTTGAACTCTCTAATGAGACTTCAAAAGGTTCCTTCATCCAAGGGATATGGATTTTCTTCTTCGAATGGCTTGAAAATGGTGGTTGATTTTCCATCATTTGAGTTATCTAATTCTTCAATCATGGTCCATCATAATGTTATTGAGGCGGCTAATGTCAAACGAGCGATCTGTATTCAAACTGCTTTTCGAGGATTAATGGTATTTAATTGATTAATTTTCTATTTCCCTTTTCTAGCGATTTGTATAATAATCTTGATCATTTCATATTGACAGGCAAGGCGAAGTTTGAGGACGTTGAAAGCAGTGGTGAGGATCCAAGCCGTATTTCGTGGTAGGAAGGTCCGAAAACAAGTGAGGAAACAAGGGGTAATCAAGAGGGTGAGAGCTATTGCATACACATGTTCTCAACAGGTGATTATCTCAAAACTTTAGTATCTACTTAATGAAATATTAAAATGGCATAATAATGAATATAACATTCAAACATAACTGAAAGGCATAATATGTTTTTGCATTCAGCGGTCAAGATCTCGTGGCAGTCCAGCTAGGATAAACAAGTCGTCGTCATCGTCATCGTCGTCGTGGTTGTCTACTCCCAAGCCATGGGAAAACATACTGATGGAAGAAATTCAGACGGACTCATCAGAAACTACACCGTTTTGTAGGAAAAGTGAAGATAAAGTTGCAAGTTTCTACTCATCAAAAAGGGGTGGCAGCCAAACCATGGGAAACCTGAGTTACATGAATCTCACTGAGTCATTCAAGGCTAAGGCTAAGATAATATCTTCTTTTAGAGATTCCAAGGTTTATCATGAGAGTATGGTTCAGGGAGCTTTATGCCCCCGAATACCATTAGGAAGATATGATGAGATTAGAAATTAATTGAAGCCACTAGTTAATTGAACTACTAAAGTTATAGTTATAAATATTTGGAAGTGAATTTTCATGTAATTATTGTGTTCAATCAATCAAATTCAAAATTGATTACTGAGTTTTTCCAAATTAAACGACTTTCCAAATTCAATATACATACACATATGACCCTTTTCCAACTTTCTTTTTTTTCTTTCTAAACTTTCCTCTTTCTTGTCCATTTGAATTTAAGTTTTATTAATGACCACAACTATTCCTTTTAATTCTCTATTAGATATGAGTTAAATTAATCTTGTTTGGAATGTTAAAGGTAAAATTTTATTACTATGTATTTAAAAAAAAATAAAGGTAAATTTGGATTTTATTCCTATTTAAATAGGTCTCTTTTATTTAAATTGGTTAGGCTATACCATTACTATTTAAATTGTAGATCTCTTTAATATTGAACTTAGAAAGTTAAACTAATATATAAAAAGTAAATTTGAGATCAATTTTAGAAAAGTCACTAAAGTTCATTTTGTTTCAATAAAGTAATTAAAGTTCTTATTATTTAAATAAAGTCATTCCAATCAATTCAGATAGAAGAATTATTGTAATAGTAACATAATAATCACTTTAAAAAAAATTTACTTTTATTTATAGCATGATAGCCACATGACAGTTATGTCACATGATAGAATAAAATATATTTTTTAATTGTCATGTGACCGTTCAAACAATTGAATTAAGTAAAGAAAAATATATATTTTTTACTAGTATATGATTGTCATGTAATGCATAAAAACCAGTCATTTTCAACATGTCTATCATGTCATTACTTCATTAATTTTTCGTGTTTGAAATAGCCGTAATAACTTTATGGTTAGTAGACAATAGGTTGTACATGGTTTTAAGTTTGGAGCTCGTAGAGGGAGAGATTACACCAGTGTGGGGAACACTACTATTGCCTTTTCCATCAAGGAGTGGGAGGGATACCCGCAACTAGAATGCGTTTACAGGATTAGTAGGGCTAACAGATGATGACCTAGATTTCCATATTTTAGTTGACAGAGGTCCTTTTTCAACTATCCATAAGTTTTGTGGATATGATATTCAAGGGAAGAGGACGAGACTGAAAGGTAATGAGATAACAGTAATAGTGCATAATGCAGATTCTTTCCGACATCTATCAGATGGTGTGCTTGCTGCTGCCAGCTCATCGAGCTTTTCTCAAGGCTGAGATTTAAGGATTGAGAATGAGGGAGTCTGTGAGGCTCCTTTGCTCTAATTTTATGTTTGTTGTGTTGCTTGGGGTTGATTGTTGTTCCATTTCTTGCTCGATTTTAATGAAGTGCATCACTTGGAATTGTTTTGGGACCGGCGGAAAAAAACATCCAAGGGTCACTTTCACACTTGATTAAGACTCAAGACTTTGGGATTCTTGTGTTACTATAAATGAGGCTTCTAGATATTTGTGCCACTAAGCTGTGCATATGCATTTGAATTTCACTCATGTTGATGTTGAAGTTATTGAGACGGATGGGTTCCGGGGTGGGATTTGGATATTTTTGGAAAGCAACAAAGTGTTAGTTTCTACAAGGGTCAGGAATGATACGTCTCTCCCCTCGAAAGTTACCATTGTATGTGGTATATGGATGACATTATTTTTTATTTCATTGTGGTGTATGTTCATCCATATGCTTGCTTTAAGCATATGTTTATGGACGATATTGGTGAGTTAAAGCTCACTATCAGTGGGCCGTGGATCTTAGCGAGTGATTTTAACTACATTAAGAAAGCAAATGAGAAATAGTGAACCAATTTAATAGTTTTTCTCATTGGAAAAAAATGCAGATTGTTGTTGGTGGGAGTCAAACTTGCACACTTCCTTTTACAAGACAGACTACTTACCATTGAGATAATAGTTTCTCTTGTGCAATATGTCACGTGTGCTGCTTAATATGTAATAAATATGCCTAATAATTAATTTAATAGAAAAAAAACACCAAAGTGATGGAGCAAGGAGTCAAACCGTACATATTGGTTTATCCTAGATGTTCCTTACCACTGTGTTAGTAGCTTCTATTGTTTAATATTTGACGCATTCACTTATTAATATCGATTAAATGTGCATAAAAATGAATTATTAATACAAAAAAAATGTGCATAATAATGAATTATTAATAAAAAAAGAAATGTGCATAATAATGAGTTATTAATAGAAAAAAAATCCAAGAACAGGCTCCAATTTCTTATTTATGTAATTCTTCTATATTTTTTGTAATTTATGTTTTAAAATGTTTTTTTTTTTTTGAAACAAGACACTTTGATTAAAGATGATAATTGGTTACGTCAGAAATAATCAGCTCCTCGTAGGAGAGGAGAACCATATGGAAGGGTTTGGAAGAGTAAATGAATTCTTAGCTAGTTTATCGGCTCCCTGATTACAGGTGCGAGGAATGAAAGAAATACGGAATAGATCAAAACGATTAGCTAAAGATCGGCAGTCAGCGATCACTCCCCCGAAATCCGATAAATCAGGCGTTGCAGAGACGAAGCTGTCCACTACCACTTTTGCATCTAATTCGAGCCAGACGTTTGACAGGCCTAGCGAATTGATCCACAGCAAAGCCGCTTTCAGCCCCACTGCTTCAGCTATATCAGGCCTCCAGTTTCCCGCCATAACAGCAGACCTGCACGCTGTCACTCTGCCTAGCGAGTCCCGACAGATTTGCCCAAAGCCGACCTTTTTGTTTAACTCATCAATTGCCGTATCGATGTTGATCTTGATCCATCCCACCTGCGGGAAAGCCCATCTTTATAATGACTATAACCTAGGTTATATTTATATTATTATTTTACACTCAACTATAATAAATTAAAGTATATTATGCATAGAAAATTAGTTTTGGTTTTGTAAAATATTTTATTTAAATTTTTGATAGGTATTTCGGACAATACAGTTTTATTCTTTTAAAGTTCTAAAAATTTTGTTCCATCTATACCCAATTTCAAAACCTAGCTATATATATATATATAGTTAGAAGAAAAGAACGCCGCCCCTTTTACTCTTTCTTTCTACTGTATGAAATCATCCCTTGTTTTGCTTGAACAATTGATTTTTGATAAGCTTTTAGTTGGATTCCTCTCTTCCAAATACAAGTAAGTCTTTCCTAGTTTATTTGAGTTGTTGCATCATCATCTTCCTTACTATTTTAATAATAAACACCCTCCACTTTGCTTTTTCAACTTGGTATGATTCATGTTTCATGTTCTTTTATCAATTTGATTTATTTATTGAAAGGAAATCTATTCAACTATTATTTTTCTTAATTTTTAACTATTACTCTTTCCAACTATTACTCTTTCTTAATTTCTACTTTCTTATAGAATTTAGTATTAACCTAGAACTTTAATTACATCCTACGAATTTAATAGGTTTTGTATTATCTTTAGTTTTTCTAAAATGGGTTCTTATTTCTGGTCATTTTTTTTGTTTAAGTTTTATTCATTAAGGTTTAATAATTTTTATTCCTTATAATTATTTTATTGTAAATGCCTAGTATTTGTAAAATGTTCTATTATAGTTCCCCCCTAAAATGTTAATTGTCCCCGTTAGTTTAGATATGATTAAGATTAGTTTGCTCATTCCCCATTGTTATTGAACCAATAGGAAATTCTGATATTCTTCCTGTCGATTGAGGGACGAGCTGTCGGGATTTGACATCGGCTTAAGTTTCAGGTGAGTGGTAATTATAGTACATGACACTGTTTGATTGAAATATTAGACTGAAAAACTGTTTATAAAAAATTAGCGTTTGACTGTATATTTTCGTTTCTAAAAACGTATAGCTTAAACCTTATGTTTACTAAATATCCGTAGTATTAGAGCGTATATTCTGGGAACAGGCCTTTATATTGATTTGTTTTATTATCAGGTACAATGAATTTATTAAAATTTGGTTTGATATGATTCGTAGTTTCTGATACGCGATTTATCGCAGTTATTACCTCTGTTTTAGAAATCTGATAATTCGTTCAATCAGTTATGATTTTTTTCTGATTTATATATGTATACTATATGTTTTCAAACTGGTACAAGTGCTCAGTATATCTGTATCTGTTATCTGGCCTCTCACCGATCTTCATAACATTAGGTTCTTGCATTTGTCTTTGAGTCAGGTTGTCAGTTGTCAGTTTATCGTCAGTTGTGTCAGCATTAGAATCATGCATAAGATCGGTGAAGGCGATTATCTATTATCTGTATCTGTTATTGGTAGCGCTTACCATTTATCTGGCCCTGGTGGTGTGCAGTATCACCACTCTATTACACTGTACCACGTGTTTTAAAGCTTTTGTCTTATTTTCTGATTATACTAATATTTGATATTTTGAAAGTTTTAGTGTTATGTTTGACAATTGATTGTCAGCGTTTTGGAATTGATTATCTTATATTGCCCCTTTAGTTTAACTGATTTTGAAATACTATATTTTGAACTATATTTGTCATGATTTAAAAGTATCAGCTTGCCTGCTTGTTCCCTTTTTGTTGTGTGCTGTAGCTACTACTCATTGAGGTTTTCGCTCGTATAGACGAAAATCTCATACCACGTTGAATCTTTCTTTTTCAGATTAAGATCCCTGTTCGTGAGGTAACCTTTGGATTGATGTTGAAGGAGATTGCCTAATAAATTAGCTTTATATTATCTTTGGAGAATTTTGATTATCGAGGTTTAGACTTGCACATTTGATTCTTTTAAGGTTTATTCATGTAATTGAGATGAGTTTGATATTCTGTTAGTAAATTTTGAAATTTCTATTAGTTCAGAATTAAGGCTAGCATAGATTAAAGTTAATTTAATTTATGCGCCGGTCATGGCCTGGGTTGGGTCATGACAAAGGTGGTATCAGAGCCTAGGTTTAGGTTCTTATGGACTTACTGTATAGGATTCACATGTTCTGTTCGTATCCCTTATCTTGCATATCTATCTGGGTCTTCCTATTTACTCATTTTCAGTACCTCATTGCTAAAGTGTCTAATTCTGCTGCATGGATAGGTAATTATGCCTCCTAAAGGAAGAAAAAAAGGCAAGAATACGGTTAATGTTAGTACTAAGAGTAGGGTGACCGTTGAGAATTCATCTCAGCTTGATGGGGGAGCTTCACACCCTATTGGAGGAGCAGCTCCAGCATCTGAACCAATATTGCAACCAACTGGAGGGTCATCTCAGCCTACTCGTACAGCTTCAGCCTCTCAGCCTGCTCAAATATCTAACACTGATTTGGCTGCTGGATTGCAAGGGGTCTTTCAAGTAGTTGAAAGACTAACAAATGTGGTAGGGGAAAACAGACAACCAAGAACTACAGGATCTGCTATACCTAATGATAGAGCTCAATTACAGGATCTTAGTGACTTTTTGAGGTTACAACCTCCAAAGTTTTCGGGTGAGGATTCTGTAACAGATCCTATGGATTTTCTGGATGCTATGGACAGATGTTATGAGGTCTTGGGGTGCACCAGTGCTAGGATGGTATTGTTAGCAGGGAATCAGTTACAAGGAGTGGCACGTAGTTGGTATCTTTCCAAGAGAGGGAATGGACTTGATAACGCTTTCCTTTGGCCACAGTTCCGTGATTCTTTCTTAGAGAGGTTCCTTCCTCCTAGTGTTAAAGAAGCTAAAGCTTTAGAGTTTGAAGTGCTGAAGCAGGGTGGTATGACTGTGAGTGAATATGAAATGAAATTCACTCGACTTGCTCATTTTGGAGAGCATCTTATTCCAACTGAAGAGAGGAAGGCAAGGAGGTTTGAAAGGGGACTTCGGGACAGACTGTTAGATCGAATTGCTCCTCTACGATTATCTAGCTTTGAGGAAGTGGTGGATCGATCCAGGCAGATGGAGATGTTTGATGATCAGCATAGGGCCCGTGATCAGAACAAACGTGATCGATATGACAACCAGAGTGGTCAACATAATAGGGGAAGTAACTATTCAGTATCTCATGGGTCCCATTCCTTACCTGGTCAAGGAGGGCAGTACTCCAAGAATAATCAGAGATATGGTCAGAGAGCTCAGTCCACTGGTACTCAGAATAGTCAAAGTTCCTCTAGATCGTCATTCCCTACTTGTCAGCTTTGCGGTAAATTCCATGGTGACTCTCCATGCCATCGAGCAACTGGGGCTTGTTTTGGTTGTGGTCAAGTGGGACATAGAAGAAAAGATTGCCCAAGCAGTAACACAACACTAGCTGTGAGTCAGGATACAGATTCTGCTCCTTTTATCGGTACTCAGCCATCTTCTCAGTATGGTGGTAGAGGCCAGAGTTTAGGAGGTCAAGGTTAGGGTTGTCGAGGTCCCAATTCAGCTCCTAATCATGCAACAGCAGGTCGAGGTCAGTCTAGAGCCTTTGCTCTGACACAGCAGGATGCTCAGGCATCTAATGCAGTGGTGACAGGTACCATTTCTGTATGTTCATTTGATGCTAAAGTTTTGGTTGATCCTGGTGCTACACATTCCTTTGTTTCTCCTTGTTTTTCTATGAAATTTGGTGTACCACCCACTATGTTAGATTGTCCTTTATCTGTGGCAACACCTATAGGAGATGTCCTTGACATAAATATAACTTTTAAAAATTGCTTAGTAAAAGTAGGGGAAAGGGAACTCTTAGCTGATCTTGTATTAGTTGAAATGTTAGATTTTGATGTGCTTTTGGGAATGGATTGGTTAGCCTCATATCATGCCTCTTTAAACTGTTATAGCAAGTTAGTAACTTTCAAAATTCCTGGGGAGATAGAATTTCAATTTCAAGGAGATCGTAGCATGGCTCCTCATAGTCTTATTTCTGCTATTACTGCAAGAAGATTGTTGATTAAGAACTGTGAAGGGTTTCTAGCCTATGTCAAGGATACTCAAGCCAAGGGTATCGAGTTGGAGAATGTTGATGTGGTGAATGAGTTTATTGACGTCTTTCCTGAAGATTTTCCAGGTTTGCCACCCGAGAGAGTAATCGATTTCTGTGTTGAATTAACACCCTAAACAAGACCCATATCTATGCCTCCTTACTGAATGGCTCCTGCTGAACTAAAGGAGTTGAAGGAACAACTGCAAGACTTGCTCGACAAAGGGTTCATCCGCCCTAGTGTCTCTCCTTGGGGTGCTCCTGTGTTGTTTGTGAAGAAGAAGGATGGATCAATGAGATTGTGCATTGATTATCGACAGTTGAACAAGGTCACAATACATAACAAATACCCTCTTCCTCGAATTGATGATCTATTTGATCAGCTCCAGGGTGCAAAGTACTTTTCTAAGATCGATCTGAGGTCCGGTTATCATCAGTTGAGGGTTAAAAATGTTGACATACCTAAGACAGCTTTCAGGACTAGGTATGGTCATTATGAATTTCTGGTGATGCCTTTTGGTCTCACTAATGCTCCTGCAGCTTTTATGGATCTAATGAATAGGGTGTTTAAGCCCTTCCTTGATCGTTTGGTGATAGTGTTCATAGATGACATTCTAGTGTATTCTAGAAGTAAAGAAGAACATGAGCAGCATTTGAGGCTTGTTCTTCAAACCCTAAGAGAGAACCAGTTGTATGCCAAGTTCTCAAAATGTGAATTCTGGTTGGATAGTGTCGCATTCTTAGGGCACGTAGTATCCAAAGATGGGGTGAGTGTTGATCAGAAGAAGGTTGATGCTGTTCTGCATTGGCCGAGGCCTAGTTCAGTGTCAGAGATTTGAAGTTTTCTTGGGTTAGCGGGTTACTATCGACGTTTTGTGCAAGACTTTTCTCGAATAGCTTCTCCTTTAACCAAGTTAACCCAGAAGAATGTGAAGTTTCAGTGGTCAGAAGCATGTGAGAAGAGTTTTGAAGAATTGAAAGTTCGTTTGACTTCAGCACCAGTGTTAGCCCTTCCATCTGGATCGGGGGGCTACACGGTATTTTGTGATGCTTCAAGGGTTGGTCTGGGTTGTGTATTGATGCAACATGGTCATGTGATCGCGTATGCTTCTCGCCAATTAAAGCAATATGAACAGAATTATCCAACTCATGATTTGGAAATGGCAGCAGTGATCTTTGCGCTGAAGATATGGAGACATTACTTGTATGGGGAGACATGTGAGATTTTCGCTGACCATAAAAGTCTCAAATACATCTTTGATCAGCGTGATTTAAATTTGAGGCAGAGAAGATGGGTAGATTTTCTCAAGGATTATGATTGCACAATTCAGTACCATCCAAGAAAAGCAAATGTTGTAGCAGATGCTTTAAGTAGGAAATCTCTGGGTAGCCTAGCTCATCTTTTTGTAATGAGGAGACCTTTGATTGGTGATATTCATGAATTGATTGATCAAGGAGTAAAATTTGAGGCAACATCTGAAGCGTTAGTAGCTCATTTTCGTGTTAGACCTATTCTATTAGATAGAATCAAGGCACCCCAACAAGAAGATCCTCAATTGTGTAAAGTTAGGGATGGTGTTTGTCAGGGTAAAGTTCAGGACTTCGTGATTGGTGATGATGGAGTTCTTCGTTATGGGACTAGACTGTGTGTTCCTGATGTTGATGATTTAAAAAGGGAAATTTTGGAGGAAGCACACTGTTCAGCTTATACAGTTCATCCTGGTTCCACTAAGATGTATAGAGATTTAAGGGAGTTATACTGGTGAAGTGGAATAAAGAGAGATGTTGCAGACTTTGTTGCTAAATGCCTTACTTGTCAACAAGTCAAGGCAGAACATCAGAGACCGTCTGGGTTGCTCCAACCATTACCCATTCCTGAGTGGAAGTGGGAGAATATTGCTATGGACTTTGTGGTAGGATTGCCTCGCACTAGGGGAGGGTACGATTCCATTTGGGTGATAGTCGACCGTTTAACTAAGTCTGCTCATTTTCTTCATGTGAAGATAACTTATGATTTTTCTAAGCTTGATCAGTTATACATAGATGAGATCGTTAGACTTCATGGAGTCCCAGTCTCTATTGTATCGGATCGTGGTACTCAATTCACTTCTCAGTTCTGGAAGAAATTTCAAGAAGCACTTGGTACAAAACTTCAGTTTAGCACCGCTTTTCATCCTCAGACGGACGGACAGTCAAAGAGGACTATTCAGACCTTAGAAGATATGCTTCGAGCTTGTATCTTTGATTTTGGTCAAAATTGGGATCATCATTTACCTTTGGTGGAGTTTTCCTATAACAATAGTTATCAAGCTAGCATTGAGATGGCACCTTATGAAGCTTTGTATGGTCGTAAGTGTCGGTCGCCGATTTGTTGGGATGAGGTTGGAGAAAGGAGACTCACTAGACCCGAGTTGATACAGTTGACTTCAGACAAAGTTCGTGTTATCCGTGAGAGACTCTTGATAGTTCAGAGTAGGCAAAAGAGTTATGTTGATCTAAGGCGTAAGAATGTAGAATTTCAGATCGGTGATCATGTGTTTCTGAAGGTCTCTCCGATGAAAGGAATCATGCGGTTTGGCAAGAAAGGAAAATTGAGTCCGCGTTATGTTGGTCCGTTTGAGATTCTTGAAAGGATTGGTGCAGTTGCATATCGGTTAGCGCTTCCACCTGATTTCTCTAAGGTTCACCCGGTATTCCATATATCGATGCTTAGGAAATATATTTTAGATACTTCCCGTGTTTTGCAACCTCAAACTATACAAGTTAGAGATGACCTGTCTTATGAAGAGCAACCCGTTGGCATTTTAGACAGTCAAATTCGGAAGCTGCGTTCAAAAGAAATTCCTTTAGTTAAGGTTCTTTGGAAAAACCACTCTAGTAGTGAAGCCACTTGGGAGACTGAATTTGAAATGCGAATCAAATATCCTCATTTATTTGATATTTCAGTTAGTATCTTATAACTTAATTCGGGGACCGAATTTCTCTTAGGGGGGAAGATTATAATGACTATAACCTAGGTTATATTTATATTATTATTTGACACTCAACTATAATAAATTAAAGTATATTATGCATAGAGAATTAGTTTTGGTTTTGTAAAATATTTTATTTAACTTTTTTATAGGTATTTCGGACAATACAATTTTATTCTTTTAAAGTTCTAAAATTTTGTTCCATCTATACCCCAATTTCAAAACCTAGCTATATATATATAGTTAGAAGAAAAGAACGCCGCCCCTTTTACTCTTTCTTTCTACTGTATGAAACCATCCCTTGTTTTGCTTGAACAATTGATTTTTGATAAGCTTTTAGTTGGATTCCTCTCTTCCAAATACAAGTCTTTCCTAGTTTATTTGAGTTGTTGCAGCATCATCTTCCTTACTATTTTAATAATAAACACCCTCCACTTTGCTTTTTCAACTCGGTATGATTCATGTTTCATGTTCTTTTATCAATTTGATTTATTTATTGAAAGGAAATCTATTCAACTATTATTTTTCTTAATTTTTAACTATTACTCTTTCCAACTATTACTCTTTCTTAATTTCTACTTTCTTATAGAATTTAGTATTAACCTAGAACTTTAATTACATCCTACGAATTTAATAGGTTTTGTATTATCTTTAGTTTTTCTAAAATGGGTTCTTATTTCTGGTCATTTTTTTTGTTTAAGTTTTATTCATTAAGGTTTAATAATTTGTATTCCTTATAATTATTTTCTTGTAAATGCCTAGTATTTGTAAAATGTTCTATTATAGTTCCCCCCTAAAATGTTAATTGTCCCCGTTAGTTTAGATATGATTAAGATTAGTTTGCTCATTCCCCATTGTTATTGAACCAATAGGAAATTCTGATATTCTTCCTGTCGATTGAGGGACGAGCTGTCGGGATTTGACATCGGCTTAAGTTTCAGGTGAGTGGTAATTATAGTACATGACACTGTTTGATTGAAATATTAGACTGAAAAACTGTTTATAAAAAATTAGCGTTTGACTGTATATTTTCGTTTCTAAAAACGTATAGCTTAAACCTTATGTTTACTAAATATCCGTAGTATTAGAGCGTATATTCTGGGAACATGCCTTTATATTGATTTGTTTTATTATCAGGTACAATGAATTTATTAAAATTTGGTTTGATATGATTCGTAGTTTCTGATACGCGATTTATCGCAGTTATTACCTCTGTTTTAGAAATCTGATAATTCGTTCAATCAGTTATGATTTTTTTCTGATTTATATATGTATACTATATGTTTTCAAACTGGTACAAGTGCTCAGTATATCTGTATCTGTTATCTGGCCTCTCACCGATCTTCATAACATTAGGTCCTTGCATTTGTCTTTGAGTCAGGTTGTCAGTTGTCAGTTTATCATCAGTTGTGTCAGCATTAGAATCATGCATAAGATCGGTGAAGGCGATTATCTGTTATCTGTATCTGTTATTGGTAGCGCTTACCATTTATCTGGCCCTGGTGGTGTGCAGTATCACCACTCTGTTATATTGTACCACGTATTTTAAAGCTTTTGTCTTATTTTCTGATTATACTAATATTTGATATTTTGAAAGTTTCAGTGTTATGTTTGACAATTGATTGTCAGCGTTTTGGAATTGATTATCTTATATTGCCCCTTTAGTTTAACTGATTTTGAAATACTATATTTTGAACTATATTTGTCATGATTTAAAAGTATCAGCTTGCCTGCCTGTTCCCTTTTTGTTGTGTGCTGTAGCTACTACTCATTGAGGTTTTCGCTCGTATAGACGAAAATCTCATACCACGTTGAATCTTTCTTTTTCAGATTAAGATCCCTGTTCGTGAGGTAACCTTTGGATTGATGTTGAAGGAGATTGCCTAATAAATTAGCTTTATATTATCTTTGGAGAATTTTGATTATTGAGGTTTAGACTTGCACATTTGATTCTTTTAAGGTTTATTCATGTAATTGAGATGAGTTTGATATTCTGTTAGTAAATTTTGGAATTTCTATTAGTTCAGAATTAAGGCTAGCATAGATTAAAGTTAATTTAATTTATGCGCCGGTCATGGCCTGGGTTGGGTCATGACAAAGGTGGTATCAGAGCCTAGGTTTAGGTTCTTATGGACTTACTGTATAGGATTCACATGTTCTGTTCGTATCCCTTATCTTGCATATCTATCTGGGTCTTCCTATTTACTCATTTTCAGTACCTCATTGCTAAAGTGTCTAATTCTGCTGCATGGATAGGTAATTATTCCTCCTAAAGGAAGAAAAAAAGGCAAGAATACGGTTAATGTTAGTACTAGGAGTAGGGTGACCGTTGAGAATTCATCTCAGCTTGATGGGGGAGCTTCACACCCTATTGGAGGAGCAGCTCCAGCATCTGAACCAATATTGCAACCAGCTGGAGGGTCATCTCAGCCTACTCGTACAGCTTCAGCCTCTCAGCCTGCTCAAATATCTAACACTGATTTGGCTGCTGGATTGCAAGGGGTCTTTCAAGTAGTTGAAAGACTAACAAATGTGGTAGGGGAAAACAGACAACCAAGAACTACAGGATCTGCTATACCTAATGATAGAGCTCAATTACAGGATCTTAGTGACTTTTTGAGGTTACAACCTCCAAAGTTTTCGGGTGAGGATTCTGTAACAGATCCTATGGATTTTCTGGATGCTATGGACAGATGTTATGAGGTCTTGGGGTGCACCAGTGCTAGGATGGTATTGTTAGTAGGGAATCAGTTACAAGGAGTGGCACGTAGTTGGTATCTTTCCAAGAGAGGGAATGGACTTGATAACGCTTTCCTTTGGCCACAGTTCCGTGATTCTTTCTTAGAGAGGTTCCTTCCTCCTAGTGTTAAGGAAGCTAAAGCTTTAGAGTTTGAAGTGCTGAAGCAGGGTGGTATGACTGTGAGTGAATATGAAATGAAATTCACTCGACTTGGTCATTTTGGAGAGCATCTTATTCCAACTGAAGAGAGGAAGGCAAGGAGGTTTGAAAGGGGAGTTCGGGACAGACTGTTTGATCGAATTGCTCCTCTACAATTATCTAGCTTTGAGGAAGTGGTGGATCGATCCAGGCAGATGGAGATGTTTGATGATCAGCATAGGGCCCGTGATCAGAACAAACGTGATCGATATGACAACCAGAGTGGTCAACATAATAGGGGAAGTAACTATTCAGTATCTCATGGGTCCCATTCCTTTCCTGGTCAAGGAGGGCAGTACTCCAAGAATAATCAGAGATATGGTCAGAGAGCTCAGTCCACTGGTACTCAGAATAGTCAAAGTTCCTCTAGATCGTCATTCCCTACTTGTCAGCTTTGCGGTAAATTCCATGGTAACTCTCCATGCCATCGAGCAACTGGGGCTTGTTTTGGTTGTGGTCAAGTGGGACATAGATGAAAAGATTGCCCAAGCAGTAACACAACACTAGCTGTGAGTCAGGATACAGATTCTGCTCCTTTTATCTGTACATGATTTAAAAGTATCAGCTTGCCTGCCTGTTCCCTTTCTGTTGTGTGCTGTAGCTACTACTCACTCAGGTTTTCGCTCGTATAGACGAAAATCTCATACCACGTTGAATCTTTCTTTTTCAGATTAAGATCCATGTTCGTGAGGTAACCCTTGGATTGATGTTGAAGGAGATTGCCTAATAAATTAGCTTTATATTATCTTTGGAGAATTTTGATTATTGAGGTTTAGACTTGCACATTTGATTCTTTTAAGGTTTATTCATGTAATTGAGATGAGTTTGATATTCTTTTAGTAAATTTTGGAATTTCTATTAGTTCAGAATTAAGGCTAGCATAGATTAAAGTTCATTTAATTTATGCGACGGTCATGGCCTGGGTTGGGTCGTGACAATCTTGCTCTGGAATGAGTCTTGGGATTAACACCAGCTAGTAGGGGGACGTTTCGACGAATCTGGAAATTTCTAAGAAGATCCAACGCCAGTGATACTGTTAGTTGGGCCGGCAGTATCGTGTTATTCCAGAGCTTGTTGTTCCTTTGTTGCCAAACCACCCACAAGATTATGCCAACCTGCGACTTCTGTAATACAGATAAATCCGAGTGAAGAATGTTAGCAAACCAGTTGCTGAAGGAGTGACTACTAATAAGTCCCAGGTAAATGTCAGTTAACGCCCAGCACTCCTGAGCAAAAACACAGTCCAGAAAGAGATGGAGTAAATGATCGCCAATTTCAGAGCATACTGCACATTGATTAACTACATTCACACTCCTGAGAAACAGTCTCTCCCGAGTTGGAAGAAAACCACAGCAGGCCCGCCAAAGGAAAACTTTTACTTTAGGTGGGACATTAAGGTCCCATAGCCTGACCCACTCCTCCCTCAAGACATCACCAAAGATTCCCATAGTTTTCTTAAAGGCTATCTGGTATGCCGAACGAACCGAATATAAGCCTCTTTTGTCGAGGTGCCAGATAAGCAAGTCTTCCCTCTCCCAATTCCCCAGCGGAATTGTCAAAATGTTGGCAATTTCATCCAGGTCGAACAACTCATTTAGAAGGTTAAGATCCCAATCGTTTCTATCCATTACCCGAAGGTCCGATACCCGCAAAGCTTCCCTGCCCACACAAGGTTCCGATGTTGGTCTGAAGCCGACCGTGTTAGGTATCCAGGGACTGGACCAGATCGGGACCGATTTTCCAGAGCCAACTCGCCATCTGCACCCCTCAACAAGAATCGATCTAGATTCAAATATGCTCCTCCAGACTAGGCTCGGGTTATTACCCAATTGAGCCGACCAGAACTCCCCTCCACGGATATATTTAGCTTTGAGGACTTTACATGCAAGAGCATTTCCGTTTGAAACCAGATTCCAAGCATGTTTACTAAGAAGAGCCAGATTAAAGGCTTTCAATTGACGAAAGCCAATGCCACCATTCTCTTTCCGCAGACATAACTTATTCCATGTGGCCCAATGAATACGGTGTTTATCACTTTTAGACCCCCACCAGAATGAATTCATCATTTTGTGTAGTTCGTCATATAATGAAATCAGCAATTTGAAGATACTCATACAGTAGGTCGGGATGGCCTGGGCCACAGCTTTTAAAAATACCTCTCTTCCTACTTGAGATAAGAGTTTGCCATCCCAATTGAACAGACGTTGCCATAATCTATCACGGAGATAACTGAAGACTGACCTTTTCCGTCTGCCGATTAATGAAGGCAGCCCCAGATACCTACCAGTATTAAGCGGAGCTGACACACCAAGGATGGCTTTGATGTTTTCCTGCACTCCAGTCGGAACATTAGTGCTAAAGAGGATGCCAGATTTACTAAGATTAATTGCTTGGCCTGAAGACTATTCATATTGCTGTAGGATCTCTTTCATGGATGCGCTTTCCTCCTTATTAGCTCGAAAGAAGAAAAAGCTATCATCTGCAAATAGCAAGTGAGAAATCCGGGGAGCATTTCTGCTGGCCTTACACCCATGGATGACACCTCTTCTTTCAGCCTGTTTGAGTAATGCCGATAGCCCCTCGGCACAGAGAATGAATAAATAAGGTGATAGAGGATCACCTTGGCGCAGCCCTCTATCAGGGGAGATTGGCCCCACTCTGTCTCCATTGAGCAGAAAGAAATAACTGACTGACTGAACACAAATCATAATCCAATCAATGAAGCGAGGGTGGAATCCCAATCTAGACAGGACGGCTCGGAGATAAGGCCATCTGAGGCGATCATAGGCTTTACTGATGTCTATTTTAAAGGCCACATCTCCTGTTTTACCTTTGAGACGGTGTTTCATCATGTGAATAAGTTTAAAGGCAGCAACCACGTTGTCTGTTATCGACCGCCCTGGCACAAAGGTGGACTGTTCGTCAGAAATAATCTCCGGGAGGATGCTCTTCAAGCGATTCGCCAAGACCTTTGCCATGATCTTATAGACGACGTTACACAGTGAGATGGGGCGGAGTTCTTTCATATTTGTAGGCGACGGGACCTTGGGAATGAGAGTAACATTAGTTTCCATCACATGATTCAGAATGGCTCCCGAGTTCAGCCACTCCACATAATTAGCTATGATATCAGGGCCGATCTTCTGCCAGAATGCCTGAAAAAAGGCTGGGTTTAGCCCATCGGGACCAGGTGCCGAATCTGGATTCATAGAGGAGATGGCATCAGAAAATTCGTTGGCTTCAAATGGAGCAATGAGCCTTGCATTCATGCCTTCCGCAACCAGAGGGCGAATAAAGTCAACTTCGCAAGGAATGTGCCTGTATTCATCAGCAAATAAGGTAGAAAAGTAATCTCTTACAACATTTTGCATTTCATTTTCCCCATCAACCATTTGACCCCTTTCATTTTCCAGCGATCTGATGGTATTTCGGTTTCGCTTGGCCGATGCAAAACGATGAAAGATCCTTGAGTTCCGGTCGCCCTCCCTCAACCAGGAAATTTTAGCTCGCTGTCGCCAATAAACCTCTTCCTCCGAATACAGTTTGTCAAGTTCTAGCCTTACTTCAGCATAACGGGCTCTCCCAGCCACAGAGTTGTCATCAATTAGTTCAGAGAGGGACTGTTTGAATTTGGTTCATTTTCCGCCGGAACCGTAAGTTATGGGCTTTACCCCATCTCTGAATAGCACCCGATTCAGCTTTAAGACGGGAGCATAACTCAGAACCTTGGGACTTTTCCCACTCCGAGATAACGATTTGTTTTAAGTCTGGCTCTTTCAGCCATATATTTTCCACTCTAAATCTTTGGTGGTGACCTGTTCGACGACACGTATTGGTGCACAGTTCCAAAGGAAGGTGATCCGACATCGACGTCATCAGAGTTTGAAGCCTAGCCATCGGAAATAGGGTGTTCCAAGTCGAGTTCACCAGCGCCCTGTCAAGGTGTTCCTGAACAAAGCTATCGGAGCCTCTCCCACGTTCCCAGGTAAATTCACTTCCCTCCAACGACACATCAAATAACTCACAGTAACCCACGGCATCTCTGAAGCCTCTAAACAACCACTCAGGGTGAGGGGCACCCCCTTTTTTGTCAGAAACCAAGAGCAAGTCATTGCAATCCCCGAAGACACACCACAGAAGCAAGGATTTGGATTTAAGGGAGCGGAGCAAATTCCAAGATAGGCGTCTATTAGCTCTATCTGGTTGGCCATAAAAGCCAGTGCACCTCCAATGGGCGCCCTCGTCATCCAGGATGGTAAAATCAATGTGCGAAGAAGAAAAAGACAAAACTAAAACATCAATTTTATTATTCCAATATAGGGCAAGGCCCCCACTACGACCCTCCCTATCAACATTAAAGCAACTATCAAAGCCTAGCTTACATCTGAGACTTTCAATTTTATTAGAATTAACAAGAGTTTCCATCAAAAACACAAAAGAAGGTCTTCTGGAGCGAACCAGGTCCCTCAAGGCAAGTTCTGCACGAAGGTTGCCAAGCCCCCTGCAGTTCCAGAAAACGCCAATCATAGCGAGCGGCGGGGTTCCCCTTGGGGCTCGGCCGATATCACATTTGATGAAGGTGTAACTCCTTCCATATTATCTGAGAATGCTACCTCGGTTTCATTCACAGCCGAGCTTCCCTCACGGGCTGCCCTTTTCCTCTTCTTTTCTTCAATCAAAGTTAGCTCCTCATCTTCTCTGATAGCCAATTTTGTCTCAAACAATTTGCATTTTTCTAGGACAGCCTTCTCCACAACTCTGTTATTGACTAGGCACATTGTCATGGAGGCGCTTTTATTAGCAGGCATCTCAGTTCTTTGGTCTCCATTACCCATGTCCATTTCAGTTCCGGATTCGGTCGAGACACCTGAGGAGGTGCCTGATACCTCATCCTCCTTTAGCCATTTCTCCCTACCTCCCCCCAACTGTCTTCTGTCTGCAGCCCTTATCCAGCGTCCCCATTCCAGCAAGATCTCGCCTTCCTGGTTGGCAAAGCGTTTTGGGCATACACCATCATTGTGTCCCATAATTCCACAAACATAGCATATCGGACTGTTCATAGGGAGTTCGTACTTGAATTGGACTATGCTCGACGTACCATTTGCCAGTTTAATCTTTTTCCAGCGCTTGAGAGGTATACGGCAATCCACAGCAACTCTAAGTCTCATAAAGTTCCTCCATCCTCCGATGTCATTCTTCATGTCATACTCCAGAAATGAGCCCAGAAACTGACCCAGCAGCTTTCCCACAGCAGCAGACATGTATCCAATGGGGATATTGTGCACTTGTATCCAGACAGAAATATTGAACAACGGAACGTTCAGAGGGACCTCGCATGGCTAAAGGTGATGGATAATAAGGATAAATCCGTTAAAGGTCCAGGGGCCACCCTTGATGATGCGGGCTAGGTCTAGGGCATGATAAAGTTGAAAAAGGAATCTACCCTCGCCTAGATCTCGGATCGTGATGCTTTTGACAGGACGCCAAATACCAGCCAATTTATGTTTCATTATTGGGAACTTAATAACACGATCCGTCAAAAATCTGCCCACAAGGCAGAATTCTGTTAGTGCAACAGACGCAATCAGGACCTCCTGTCCCATAGGTAGGGCATCCTCTTCATCTCCCTTCAAAGAGAGCTTGCCTAGTCCTTCTTCCATAGAATGCTGATATCGGATTTTGTTTGAATGTTTGAATGAAGACTGCGATGTGACTAAAGAACACTGAGAGGCAGCAGATTTAAAGGGAGAAAGCTCCAGGTTAGGATGGAAAACTAGGGTTTTGCGGCTAGCGTTTACTCAAGACTTCCCACGAAAACGGGGAGAACTATGACGCCCTCATGAGAGGAATCTTTTTGTTACATTGGTTTCAGTAAAATTCTTCAAATAATATTACATATGTTCTAAACTTTATAATTTGTATTCTAAAAATTAAGTATAATTTTTTTTTTAAAAAAAAATCGGTAAATATCTGGATCATTTTTGCATTTGTTCTATAATATAATTTATAACTCATGTTCGAAAAAACATAACCCATGTTCTAAAAAATATAACGTATGTTCTAAACGTTATGGTTCGCGTTCTAAAAGTGAAAATATATGTTCTAACGTATGTTTTAAAAAATATATCGTATGTTCTAAACTTTATAGTTTGTGTTTTAAAAATTAAAACATATATTCTAAATTTCATGTGATAAGTTCTAAATATATCGTATGTTCTAAAAATATTAATATGAAATTTTATTAAAATATATAATATATTTTTATTTAAAAAATATATGGTATTGGATTTTTTTTATCATCAGAGGCACTTAATAATATATAAATAAAAGAATTGTATAATAAACAAACTAAAGCAAGTGTCCTAAATAGATCGTATGTTCTAAAAATATTAATATAAAATTTTATTAAAATATATATATATATTTTTATTTAAAAAATATAGTATTGGATTTTTTTAGCATCAGAGGTACTTAATAATATATAAATAAAAGAATTGTATAATGAACAAACTAAAGCAAGTGTCTCAGCGGTAGTTGTGCGCTCGCTCCACTCCCCTACGCCCTAGGTTTGAATCCCTCTCCATATATATATATACAAACAGAAATTTTAAAAATATCTTTATCATAGATAGGCTATGGGTATTAGAGATTCTCTTAGTTGGCTCAAAAATTATAGTTTGAATAATTGTTTGTTTGAGACTGATACATTATATCTTAGACAAGCTCCTTTTCGATGAGTATATAACCTTATTTTAGCGGACTATAAACTTTTTTTTTCTTTTCATAAAGTTTTCGTTCTACGAATCGTGTGATTCACGAACTAGTTAGAGCTGACTATTCTATGTCGAGACTTATAGAATGATTCGATAGACCATCAAATTTTATTTGTCCAGCTTTATACTTTGATTTGCAATAATATATATTTTTTCTTAAAAAAATAAAGAAAATTAGTTTTATCATCTCATATCATATTTTTTCTTTGATTTGCATTGAACATATCATATTCTAAGCAATTTTAATTTTTCAATTTTTTCGTTTTGAGATCATTTAGATGTTGCCCTGTTTGGCGCAGGAGAAGAGGGAGTCTATCTATTAGAGTTAAAGAAGTCCATTAATTTTAATATTGCAAAACGCTAATTGAAAAAGCTCCTAAAATGAGCTTTTTCTAAATTAGCGTTTTCATCCCAAAACTCTCTCTCAAAACTCTCTCCACCAAACACTCTAATCAACGGTTTTGGTGGTCAAACCTCTAAAGTTGGTCAAAACCGCTCTTTTTATCCCAAAACGCTCTTTACCAAACAGGGCCGTTATTTGGATAGAAGAGAGAAAATGAATGTTTAGAAAGAAAAACTCAAAAAATTGTGATTTGAAAAAAAAAACATGATTTAAAGGTAATTGTGGCTCTAAACAACTTTAATTCTTGAGCTATTTTATTTTGAGGTAATCAACATTTATTATGTGCCTTTTATGTTATGTTTGGGAGTTTTGTGGCTATAACGTTAGTACGGGTAAAGTTCAGAGGCTATGTGCGTAATTTACCTGAAATTATACTATATATCCGGTGCATAGAACAAATAATTTGATACACATATATTTTAGGGTTTATAAATTAGGATCTACATATTTTTTTTAGGATCTAGCTATAGTGAATATATTTTAGGATCTTGCCAGAATTTTGTAAAAATATAATGGGTATATAATTTATTAGTCATCTCTTGTTGATCTAATACACTGTTTAGTCTTTCGATTTTGAAAAACACATTATAAAAATCTTTAACCTTTGTTACTATTAACTTTTTGTTCTTTCTGTCTATTTTTTAGATTTGTTGTACCATGTCTTGGTATCGCACTATTGTTGTCCTGAAAGTTAAGATAGTTTGGTAAAAAAAAAAAATGGACAAATGTACTAATGGGTTAATGGTGACAAAAGATAGGGATCTTATAATATGTTTTTCTAAATAAAAGACTAAACACGTGTTACGTAAAAATATGGGAACTAATAAATTATTTACCAAATATAATTAACTAAAAAATATATAATTAATTAACTATACAGTGTTAATATTTTATTGATTAAAGTGTAAAATGATATTATTGGCCCAATACAACGATCATGGAACTAAGTTTTAGAATGTTTAAAAGACTGACGGAACCGAGGTCGAACTGAGAATTAGTGTGTAACACCCTGGTTCAATACCATGTAGATATTGTCCGCTCTGGCCCAATTCCAACACCTTGGGCCTCACGGCTTTAAAACGCGTCTGCAACTACATTAGCCTTTCTCGGATGGTAACCTATATCGTGCAATCATAATCTTGTAACAACTTAATAATACACCTTCTTTGTCTCAAATTCAATTCCCTCTGAGTGAGGATATATTTCAGACTCTTATAATCGGTCAGAATCTGAAACGTCTCTCCATACAAATAGTGTCTCCATATATCTTCACATCGGAAACGGAGAGGGAGTGATTGGGGCTTATTAGTAAGATGAAAATTCAATACATGCAGACGCGTTTTAAAGCCACGAGGCCCAATCTGATGGAATTGGGCCAACGCGAACAATATCTACATAGTATTGGACTAGGGTGTTACAATTGGTATTAGAGTCGACTCTCCACGTACGATGTGTGGTTCGGGGACAAACCAGGTGGAAGCTGGTGGGCCTGTAATGACCCGGTCCAAAGAGGGTGGCACCGGGGTAGAAGGTCTGAGCAAGGAGCGGCCCTAAGGGATGACGATGGGGCAGGAATGAACTTAATCCCACATCGAAAACGGAGAGGGAGTGATTGGGGCTTATTAATAAGATGAAAATCCAATACATGCAGACGCGTTTTAAAGCCTCGAGACCCAATCTGATGGAATTGGACCAAAACGGACAATATTTACATGGTATTGGACCAGAGTGTTACATAGTGTGACCCCAGTTTTATAATTTTTGTATTCTAATATTATTTTACTAGTTAAAGGCTTATAAAAGTCATTTACTTATAAACTAGTGGCAATTTTCTTTTCTTTTCTATGTGAGATGAGAAAATTTAATGTTCTTTTATCATCTTCAAAACCATTTCAAATAGTTCTTTTGAGCATCAACTCTCATTCATTATTTTTTCGTTTTCAGTGTACAATATACCGTTAAAAAGATCTAATGACATAGAATACATTGACGTATTTCAAATTATTTTAAACTCCAGTTATCCGTTATATATTTAAATCTAAGAGTTCACAAAAAAAATAACAAACCAAAATTAAATTTTAACATACATTTAGTTATTAGTTGGGTTTGTTTTGTATTTCTTAATTTGAAAATAATAAGTTACGTCATGTTAATTGATTTTTTTTGTTTGTAATCTTTTTATATATTATAAAAATAATTTCAAATTAATTATATATATTTAATATAGAAATATTATTTATTTATTTATTATATCATTCAGTTGGACCAACTTGAATCATCCGGGCGGATTAAATGACTCCTAATCCAACTATAAATCTGATTTAATATTCAGTCTGGTTCTAATAACATTGCTAATATATGTAAATAAAATGAAAAAAAATATGGGATGTCATGCATTTGGAAATAGAAGATTATTTTTCCGTTTCAAAAGAGACCATTTGTGCTTTTTTTCAACCGTCAAGAAAAAAGAGATTATATTCACATTGACTTGTTGATTTCGTTAACATGACATATTGAATTATTAACTTTTAGTCATTAACTTGATAATATGTGAGGTGTACCTTAACAAAGAGTACTATTCATATGTTTTTAACTAAACACATGGTTTTTGTTTTTTTAATACTTAATTTACAAGAGTGTATTATCTTAAACTGAACCAAAATGAGGAATATGATGAAAGAAATATTGTTATTTAATTTTACATGATTAAGTATTAAGCAAACTTATATATATGGACACAACTTAACCTATATTTGGACCTAAACTAATAGGATGAAGCCAATCTTATGCAACTTCAATATCAATTTTTGATGACCTAGCTCATTCCAAAGAGATGGAGTACAAGCTAAAGTTTATATATTTAAAACAAAAATTAAAGAGAATACTTCAGATTAATGTTAATTATTGAGTGGGAAATGTGTATAACCAAGCATTAATTTCATAAATAATTAAAAGGCAAACTTAATTTCGTTTGAGTATGTTTTGGGCTTCATATATTGGTTGTGTGAAATTAGATCACATTTATGATTTGATGTATTTGTGGATTTTAAATTTTTAATTATTTAACTTTAAGCATAAAATAATTACCTTTATTTCAAAAATTATTATTATTATTATTATTATATTTTTAGAACTAAGAAGGCATAATTAGTATATAAATAATCATAACCATAACGAACTAAAGGGAAAAATATTTTAATTAGGTAACGAACTACAGTGGCCCAGCTAGCTCCTCGATACCTTGGATCCTTCGAGTGTCGTCCCTATGCAGGGAGCGGTCCCTGCAGACACTCGACGATCAAGAAAATTAATAGTTCTAGGTGTCATCTAAGCATATAATCGAAGAACAAATGTATATCTCTCCCCCCGTTACCTCGATTCACTGAGTGTATTTATAGGTCTCTGTTAGTGGGCTTGGACCTCCATCTGTACTCTAGTGGGCTTAATGGCCCTGTTTCACATACCTTATCACATTTTAAAACCTTAATATTTTAAATTTCTAGACATTATTGAGCCTAATCCTTCAATTTTACATGTTAGAACTCTTAATGTAAAAGATGTTATTGAACTTTTATCAGCTTAAATTTTTAGTTTAATTGGTTCATTGAAGAGGTAACAGAACCTAATAATAATAATAATAATAATAATAATAATAATAATAATAATAATAATAATAATAATAAGATGGGTATGTGTTGTGCACACTTCAAATTCAAAAGTCATCCACGTGAGAGTGTTCATAAATTAATATAAAAGATATTATTTAACCTTAACGATGTGTTTATTTTATATATCTAGTTTGCTATATCATAAAGGATAATATAACTTTTTCCCACTCGAAAAAGGGAGGATCACCTTTCAAATTTGTAATTTCAAAGGCAGATATAAAATGACTATACATTTTTAATCGAGTTTAATATTTATAACTATATATTTATATCACACAATTTATCATAATATATGTGGATCAACAAGACATCCTCTTTCTCAATAGTAATCGCCAAAGACACGTGGATCACTCAAAAGAGACCTTATAGATCACAAACATTCCTATCTGTTTCCAACGCCGTAATTTGTGAAATTGTTGGCACAATTGTTTCTGGTTAGTAGTTGGCTCTCACCATTGTCTAATCGCCACATGGACCTGAACTATCATTTAGGGTAACAATATGATCCTCATATAAATACGAGGTACATAGTACACTAAAAGGTATTTAATTCACTCCCTTCATTCACCTTTACACTACTCGGTATCATTTCCCTCACTGACTTATGCATTAAAATAGAGTCGTCGATTCCCGACTCCTCCTTGATCTATTTTCTATCTTATTTTAAGCACCTAAAAAAGATCTCATCGAGCTCAACTCCAATTGTATCACATCATGTATCTTTAATTTAATATCAAATATGAAACATCAAAGGATTATAGTAGATGAATGCATGGCTCATGTGTGAAAGGGACTCATATATTTCTTTTTCTCCTAAATAAAAAACAAATGAGTCTTTATTTATATATATTTTTTTTTCAAAAAAAGTGAAAAGGACCCATACCAAAAATAATCTGGAAAGAAGAGAGAAGACAAAGAATTACATAGGCATAGTTGCATATATATGTACTTGGTATTGAAAATCTTAGAGAATATATAAATAAAGGATAAAACAAAAGTTGCATGCAACTATTTCCTTACAATGGCTCAACAATTCTAGCAAATTAGTCTGGTGCTATTAATTGTTCCATGTGCTCATATTAATTCTTCCATCACAAGCATTCCCATTCTTTCTTTCTTTTTCTTTCATAAGCAACCATTTCTTTTTTCTATCTTTTCCCTGCATTTAATTTAAAATTAGGACTTGTTTTTTTTAGATTTAAAACCTTGAATTGAAACTAGGGGAGAAAAATACTTGGAAAATTTATGATGATTTGATTTGTTGCATTTTGTCTTTATATCATAAGGGAAGATTTTACTATATATGAAACAACATAATTCATCAACCCATAATTATATGAAAACCCAAAACAAGATATATATAACTTCTTGCTCATTAAAAGATTGTTGCTTTCTGATTTTCAAAGTCATATATTTTTTTTAGAGGTCAAGTATTACAATGTGATAGGAAGGGAAGAGGTTCAATTAGAATTTGTTTTGTTTTGGAAAATTTAATTTGTTAATTGTTAAATATAAGTTCGAGTTTTTAGTTCAATTGGTTCCATGACATGGTATCAGAGTGTCTTGAACAAAACGGTTGAGGGTTCGAGTTCTGACAAACTCATCAATTTGGTGAATTAAAAATACATGATGGACTGGACATGTGTGTTGTGCATGCTGCTAGCGTATGGAGCATTTGCGTGTGGGGATGTGTTAGAAATTCATATAAAATTTATAATTGGATCTTGACTATAAGCTTTTATTTCAATTGGTTCCATAATATTTTTTAGTTTGGTTGTGAAGTTTTTTTTATGAACATTTTTATATCTTCATTAGATGAAATAAGAACAAGTATAATTAAAAAAAAATAGTAAGGAATAAACTTTACAAAATCCAACGAATGGATGAAAACGATTACAAAAAGAAAAAAAATGGTTACATTACTGCAAGTTTTTATTTTTTATTTTCAATTTTTATATATTTATTTTTTTTATTTTACTATATCCAGTTTATTTCAGTTACTGTGTTTTAAGTGGTCCATCTTGCAAGCAATGGTGTGTATATGATTAATTATACAAGTAAAAAAAATGTATAAATATAGGCACTTAAAAATAATAAAGCAGGTAACCCTAAATTACAATAGATAACTTAGAATATAAGATAACTAAAGTGGAATAAATAATGTTAAATAAGAAAATGTATCCCTTAGCACTTTCCCCACATGAAGCTTATCAAGGAGAAAAGTAAACCAAGACTAAATCAATGGCTTTGTAAAAATGTAACCATCACTAATAAATAAAAACTAGATGTTAAGGTGTAATGAGAAGAGAACTCAACACCAATGTTATCAGAACCGGACAGGACATCAAACTGGATTGGTAACTGGATTACGGATCATTTGATCGGATCGGATGATTCGGATTGGTCGAATCGGATGACGAAATAAATAAATAATATATATTAAATATATATAATTAATTTAAAATTATTTTTATACATTATATATATATATCCAAAATAAATTATAAACAACTTTTGGTTTGTTTTTTTTTTTTTTTGTTAATTTGAGTCTTAAATATATAATGAATAAATTAAGTTCAGAATAAATTGAAATATATCAACGTATTCTATGCCATGAGATCTTTTTTTTTTATAATGCTGAAAATGAACGACTTGAAATGGTTTGGAAGAAGATAAAAGGAAATTAAGCATTCACATCCCACATAGGAAAGAAATGAGAAACTTAACTAGTTTATAAATAAATGGTATTTACAAGACCTTAACTAATTACTACGAAAAATGATGCCTCGTGCGCAGGGAGGTGTAATAATGAGAAGTCCAAAATATACCTAATTTAACATGCATTATTGTGTTTGATTTTATGTAAATTGTGTTAATTACTTTGTTTTGGAAAGATTTTACATGAGTATTTGATGTTTGTGCGCAATGTATTAATTATTTGGAAAAAGTTAAATGAGAGCAAAAATGGATTAAAATTGAGCAAGATATCAAGCTTTCAACCAAAGTCACGTCCGAGAATTGAAAATCACGTCTGAGAATCTGAATCACATCACCAAGGAACGAAAGGGAGTTTCTGTCACTACCGAGATTATCAAAATCTCAACAGGGACACGCGCAGGACATGTCGCGCGCCTCTCCCTCCCCTCTCCTTCGCTTGTCTCAGTCGAGATTCTTGAATCTCGTACGCGGCAACGAGCAGTTCATGTATTTTTCTATCTTTATCTTCATCCAAATGATGCATCCTTTCATCCGGATCGAGGCTACTCTTCACCAACAGACATGCCTTTCCAGCAGACACTTTGGAGATTATAAATAGAGGAAAAATTCTATAGAAAGAGTGACTTCAAGTGACTACATTTGAGTGACTACAAGTTACAGATTTTATTATTTACATTAAGGCTTACTTAAATCGAGTTTATGCTTCGAAGTTGATCGAAAGATTTCTATTTCGAAGACTCAACGAGAAGATCCATTATTTGAAGACGAACCAAGACGTAACGAACCTACGAAGTTGAGTAAACGATTGATAACCCAGAATTCTTATTTCGTTCAAATGCATTTCAATATTCTTCTTCTCTGTTAAACTTGTGATGTTTTACTTATCAAATAATATATCTTTTAATTCAATTACATTCTCACTTTGTTTTACTTAAAGTTTGATTTAACAATATTCTTTGAGTAATATTAATTAGTGTTTTCATGTAAAAATGATTGGAAAGAAATTTGGTATTTGAACATGCAAACTTCGTTGAACACGTAAGCAAATTCGGATTTACATTCGGTCATTGCGGTAATTCGAGTAATCAGGTTTAGATTCTGAATTTGATTAATGTTTTCAATCTAAGATCGAAAGTAAAGATTGATAACAGTTCAATTCCTTTAATTGAATCAATTGGTAGTTTATTACATTTATTTTAAACAAATCAAAGTTTAAAGTTATGTTTTTGGCTTAGCATAAATTAACCTTGGAATAAGTTATAATTTAGATTTAATTTCTGTAATTGTAATTAGAATTAAAATTAGAAACCATTTAACAATTAACGATTTTCTATTTACTTTAAGAGAAAACGAATTTAATCAAAATAGTAATTTTTAATCAAAATATCAAACATTCCCTGTGAGATCGATATCTTTTATTACTACAAGCGAAACCGTGCACTTGCAGAATTCATCTAGCAAATAACTTAACTGTCGGATTAGGGACGTACCCGCACGACGTGGGCGACGCGAATGCCTCACCATAATAAGGTCCCTTAACTTGGCCACCTATTTCTATATCAGCCTGTCTACAAAATTTTCCTAGCCCATCCCATCTATTTCTTTTTATTGTTAGAGACCCGGGGTCAATATGATTATCATCATTGATGTTTTTCCCAGCATAAATGCTTTAGTTCTCACATTTACAAAAAAAAAAAAAAAAAAAAAAAAACATTTAGTGAAGTTATTATTATTTAGGTGACATAAGCCTTTTTGTCCCTTTATGCTTAGTTGTGACTCTTTTCTGGTTTAGACATAACTAACCCCAGAGTATCTTTGAGCCTTTTTCTCTTACAAAACATATTGGATTTTTAATATTACTCTTGATTTTAACTATATTTTCATTAAGATTTAGTTTTTCGTTCAACAACGACATCTTTCGAAGTCGAGGCCATTATAAAAGGTTGATCTACAATGAAAATTATTAATTATATAAGTGAATTAGAAGTTCACAAACAATACACGCAAGTCCTCTACGCAACCTAAATATAACAAATAAAATTTTCACAATAGATTTCGATTAAAAAATGAGATCATAAGAGGCTGAAATTACCCTTTACACTCTAATGTTTGACCTAATTAGCTAGATATTTATACATAGAGAACCAAGTTATGGAATATAACTTATTTCATAACATATTATAAGGGTGTTATTAAAGCTTTGTGTTGACTTTATTATTAAGTGCTCATTTTTTTTTGTAGAAAAGGAAAAGAAAAACGAACAACAACAAACTACCCAGGAATTAGTCTAGGGAAGCTAACCCCAATCCTATCTTCTAAGAGAAGAGGAGAGATGAAACTAGAGGAAACAGGAAGGGTAGTAACGCCTAACGTCCCTTCATGGCCCGCCGCCGCCAAGCGATCAGCAACACGATTCTGCTCTCTAAAAATGTGTCGAACTCTACGAACTCAAAGGAGGAGCAAAGCCTTTTAATAGCTTTGATGAGGTTGCGACTGTTAAGACCCATAGAATGATTCTCAGAAATCATTTTGATTGCTTCCAAATTATCAGACTCCACAGAGAGCCTCTTAACACCCAGCCTTTTAGCAAGATTGATTCTAGTAAGAATAGCCCAGAGCTCCGCAGAAAAGGAAGAACCCAACCCTAAATTCTGGGAGAACCCAGAAAGGCAGGCACCCCCTGCATCTCTAAGCACACCTCATTAATTCCATTCATGAGTGAGATTAAAGTTTATGTAATTATTTATTCTTAAACAATACATTATATATAATATACATATGTAAGTAATAATAACAACTTTAAGAAACTAACTAAAAGTTTTTCCAGCAAAATTCTTCACCGACTGAACTAACTAAAATAAAGTTCTTAATTCAGATCAACGTATTGACCTTATTGTGTAAATCCATCAGAAAACAGATAAACTCTCATTTGGACCAAAGTGAAAACATAAGGTTTCTATAGTTTGAATTGCATACAAGACAGGCCGATGAGAGTTGTAACTCATTAATTGCTTAACTGTTTCACAGTCTAATTACGACTTGTTCATAATGATTTGATCTTGCCTTATAGCGAGATCATTGGCCTACATGTACCACGCCATCGACTTTTGTATTCTAAAATATTTTTGAAACACTTTTGCTTCAAAATGATCTCATCTGACACTCGGTTCCATTTTACAAATTTCAATTTTCTTTTTCAAACTTCACACTTTGCTAACTATTAAACGATATGAAACTCATATTATTTTTCTAATTACTGTACCACATTACAAATAATTAAAATATTATTGTGTGTATCTGAATATCTTTTATAAATAATCAAAAGGTTAATGTGTGTATACTAATATCTTTTATAGATCAAAACACGTTTTAATCAATTCAAGTTTCATCAAAATTACTCCAATAATTTTCTAGAATTTTGTATGATTTTTTAAAATATATGCATAATTAAAAACATTTTCTTTGAATTTAAATTGATTTTATTATATTCAAAAAATAAAAAATAAATATTATGTCTGTACACCATGAAATTAAAAAAAAAATTGTAAAAACAGGAACCACCCTAAAACAGAAGCCAAAAGTCAGTGTCTAGACCACCAACACATAGCCGAGGTGGTCCGAGCGTGCTACACACGTTCTCCAAGATGCGCGCTCTCATTGGCCAAATTACGCCATATGTCGTTGCATGATTGGCATGTGCACCGCATGCGTGACACATGGTAGAAGTGTAATTCTGGGTGCGGGGGAGTCGTAGGTGGTGCATGTGGACCACGCGTTGCCTTCCCGCCATCCGTTGCGCCTGGAACTTTTTTTGACCTAGGGTTACCTAGGGATGCACGTGGTCGGTTAACCAGTCCATTAAGGTTAATTCGGTCGGTTAACCATTTAATCGTTTTTTTAAACACTAACTATACACTAGTCCATTAAATTCGGTTAACCACAAATCGATTAACCAATTATTTTGGTCGGTTAACATTTTATTTCAGTTTCTAACCATTAGTAAATAAAAAATAAAAATAATAAAAGAATTCTAATTTTATTGTTAGGGAGGTGGCGGGTCAATGGCGAGTTGAAGAGATTAGCTGCGGAGAGGGTGATGTACGTGCATTATGATCCTTCAGTTTTAATTCTGTTAAATTGTTTAGTCCCTATATCAAATCTCCATCTAAAAATGTGTTAAAGAACAATTAAACGGATAAAAAAAAAGGCAAAATGCCCCTAATAAAACTTTTGGCTTTAAAGGTTTGAAACAAGTAATAAAATTTTATCCTTGTTTCTACATCGAGAAACATAAAAGAAGAAAAAAAAAACCGCATAAACTGAAATTAGAGAGACAGTAACAAATTAACTGAGATTTATTTACATATTTTCATCGCATTTGATATTATTATTTGATAGAAGGACTATGCCATTAAAAATGAAAAAAATTTGAGACCTTATAATTAAATAGTGGATTGATTAATGAGTTATAAAAAACTATAGGGATTAAATAATTGTTTAGCCATATAAATAAATTTATTTTTATATTTAATTGAGATTCAGTCTGTTCCAGTTAACCACGGTTTTTGGAATTAAAAAATCGTAACCATTAACCATTATTTTTAAAATTAAAAACCGTACACTAGTCCATCGGTGTTGTTTGGTTTTCCGGTTTTCCAGATTTTTGTGTGCACCCCTAGGGTTGGTCAGGTTGGTGAAGTTCGTTTGTCCATATGAAGAATAAAAACTAGATTTAAGGCACACACTCTTTCGACTGAGACTACAATTCGCACTATTCCGAATCGAAACCCTAAATCGCAAAAGCACACTGTTCTATGCTATTCCAATGTCATTTTTCACAAAAAAGAAGTCTGAAAAACATGTATACATGCCCAATAAAGACAGGTCTAATACATATATTAAAGTTAGCATGCAAAAACTATGTTTTTCTTCGTACCCATGGATCAAAACTAAAAAAAAATACGAGATATATATGGTTTGGGTTTATATGACATATATAAACCAATGTGAATACAAGTTATCGAGTTATCTCTGGTAGCGCAGACACTCGTTGAGTTGATTGTAGGAGAAGAACAACAGAAGAACAGAAATCACGCTCTTCGTATTACTGGTCACGAATCAACTATGTCGAGGTTAATCAGGAGAAAACACGATAGATCCCACAAACTAAGAACAACCATTGAAACTTAGAGGGAGAACGGTGAAGGGTGATAAAGAAGCTACACAGCTCTCTCTAATCATGTCAATTAGAGTTAGGTTATAGGGTGTGACTATCTATTTATAGCCAACAACTAGGCATTAACCCTAGTTGCCTATTTAACCCATACCCGACTTATTTCCGCCACGAGCGAATTATATTTGATCCATATCATATATTTCCAACAGGAATCATAAAAATGTGTTGAATATTTAAGTTTTTTGTTTTTTTTTTCATTTTAACTGTGAATTCTATTACAATCATTACCTGATTATCCTATACATTAAACATTAATTTAGAAAAAACTATGAAAATGAGACATGCAACTCCATGGGACCCCATTTCATTGGGGTGAGGACGTGCCCAAATGTTATTCCCATTTTTCTTAATGGAACGGGAATGAGGAATTCTTGATTCTCCTTACAGATAGAAATGAGAATGGAATAGCTCCGCGCATTCATATACCCGACCCATTGACAAGCCTATAACATCCATTCAAAAAATTCATACAAGTAAACTTAATTAATTAATTAAGAATGTTGAATTAACATCTCTAAATAATTTTCTTTGCTTATCTTTTTCTTCTCATACTCGGTGAACAAAAATAGCCGAAAGTGAAAACTTGGGCTAGCTAACTTCTTTTGCACTAACTTCTCTTTTCCTCCATCTACATGTTCAGCTACTCCATAAATCTATCAAGCTTGTTGGCATTTGTTAGATATAATTTTATTTAATTGAACTTTTTATATAGATAAATCAAATTGGGGCTATAAATCAGTCCATTACAAAAATAAAATACTTTAGTTTATTAATATTTTTTAAATAGAAGAATAAATAAGCTAAGGTGTCAACATTAAAAGAGTGGGATGATTATAAAGATTCGAATAAAAGGGTGAAAGATACAGCAGAGCTAACAAAAATTAAATAATTAATTAAGAGGTATGCTAATTAATTAAACATGTTTCACAATTAGGAATAGACAAAGAAATTGATTTAAGAGATGGGAAATGACGAAAATTAAGAGAAGAATCTATCTCAGGACAACACCTTTTTTCATTACTGCCCAAATGATGAATCAGAAAAGCAATTCTACCAAAATTATATTGCGATTTCATCAATCATTTCCTACAAACGTACATAAATTTCCTTTTGCTATTCCTTCATTTCTTTAGGTAAGATTTGCTCTTGACGTATGTGTTCTTTACTTAGTACATTGATAGTGACCTTCTATTTTTGTCCGATGAGACTCAAACCGAGTAATTCAATAAATTATCTCAAGGTTTATATCATATATATAAACGAATATAGATACGGGCTATCGGATTATCTCTTATATCGCGGAAACTTTCTGGGTTGATTACAGGGGAAGAAGAGAAACCAAGATTTTCGTATTACCGGTCAAGAATCAACTACACCGAGATTAATTGGGAGAACACATGATAGATCCACGAATTAAGAGCAGTTGTTGAGACTGAGAGAGGGGACAACGCATGGAGTGGGAAGAAGGCTACTTAGTTCCTCTTACTAATGAGATGGATCGGGGTTAGGGTTATATGGGTGTGGCTATGTATTTATAGTCACCACTTGAGGCTTAATGCTAATTACCCATATAACCTACATCCGACCCAATTTCATTGCGAGTGGATTATATTTGACCCATATCAAATATTTTCAATATCCCTCACCCGCATGTAACGAAACATATTTCTTACCTCTTCTCATTCTCATTCTCATTCATACTTGCAAATAGTTTGTGTGACCGTCATACATTCGAGAGCTTTAGTGCTATATACTCGTTGGAGATATATAGCTGCTCGATGACCATGTATCAAATCTAGTACTATACACGCATTAGAATATGTAGCTTTTTTTTTATTGAACATGGATCATTACAAGTTGTATGCTTTATCCTATATTCCATCTCACAGTCATATATAATACATTGATCTCATTACAATTTTCTATTTTCACAGGTATAAATGTCATGACGGTGAAACATAGAAATTCTTAGATGTGATTAAACAGAAATTTTTCCCTCTTATTATGTTCCTTTCCATCATAATCTAATTTGCTTAAATGCCCGAGTTCTTTTATAGTCCGAATTATCTCATGGCCTTCAGAATTTTCTTCTAAAATAAGTCAAATCAGATCATACTTTCAGAACAAGTTAAGGGTCCTGATGATAGAATAAATTCGAGAAACTATAGTTTCACGATGTGAGTCTCACACTAAGAAAAATTGAGATCTTCATTTTTATTTTTATTTTCCATCTCATGCTCGTACAACACACATGATATGAAATCATGTTTATGACGTTCTATCATTTCCTTTTGAAAGAAGTGCATGTCTATCTAAATAACACCATACAGAAGTTTCAGTTCAGATGTGCCAAAGCATCTAACTTCAGTCTAGACTATATAGATAGAAGATCTTAAGTTATTTTTAACTTGCCATTTTGATATCATAAAATCCTCTTATATGTTTATGCATTATATTATACACATATATACATCTCGCGCTTTAAGTGAAATTAATTTATCCTTTATGCAAGGAGGCTTATATTTATTAAACAAGCTCTCGATTTGATAAAAGCCTCATCCTTAGTTCTTGTCACCATGTGATAAAATAAGGGTAAACACTCGTTTTAGTGAGCTACTTCTCTATTTGACATGCATAATAGAATAACAACAAATAATATTCACACTCGTGTAGTGTAAACATTCAAACTTAATTGAATAATCATGTTCTCAAAATACATGAAATAGAAGTATATTTAAATCCAATATAAAACATGAGATCTAACATGTTTCATGCTAACATCTTTCATTATAGGTTTGGTAAATGGATTTGGTACATTGTCATTAGTATATACATACTTCATATATTGACTTATTTACGTGCAATTAAACTTCTAACAAAACTTAAATCTTATGTGCTTTGGATCGCTATAGAACTTTTTATCCTTAGCAAAAGCTCATAACAGATTGACTACCATTATTAGTCATTACAAGAGTATGTAAGGTACTAATACTTAAGTAATTCACAAAACAATTTGACCATTACTATCTTTTGTATTGCAGATGAGTGTCACACATACTCAACTCATATAGCAGACATGGAATCATAAGTGGTCTCACTACTCAATCAGTATGGAATCTTAGCCTAATGAGAAAGCTCAAGTAGACATGATTTTTCTCATATCCAAGTCTTCTATTCAATCTGTATATGTGTATTAATTTAATAGCATATCCTTTTAGATAACACATAGAGTAAAATGAAGTTGCTCTAAGGTACCTTAGTACTCTTTTACAAGAATCTAATGTGTCTGTCTTGAGTTGGACTCATATCTACTTACTATCCCAATTAATGGTGTGCCATATATCTGGTCTTGTACACATCATGGCGTACATCAAATTACTTACGGTGTTAGCATAGGGAACATTTCTAATATTTTCAATCCTCTTTGTTGCGTTATGGAATACATTTCCATCCTAAGGGTCATACCCTTGCCTGTTGGGCTATCTACAAGTTTACAACCTTGCATATTCAATCGTTCAAGAATCTTGTTGATGTATGTGTATTGAGAGAAGGCTAACAATTTCTTGAAATCTTAATTCCACGAACGTATGTTGCTTAACCCATGTGATCCATTTCAAAATTGAACTTAACCAAGCTTTGATTTGGTTTGCATATGCAATGTCATTTCAAGCTATGCTGATGTCATCAACATAGAATGACAAATGACAAATTTTTACTTCCAGATCACAATTATCTTCTTGAATTAAAATGAAGTCATGCGATATCAACTCATTGTGCAATCAAATATACCATTGTCTAGAAGACTATTTAAGGTCATAAATTGACTGACTCAATTTTCAAACCTTTCGTTCGTAGCCTTTGTTAGAAGCATATCGGCTGACCCATATATATTTTTTCGTCCAGTTCTCGATTTGAGAAAGACAATCTTTACTTCCATTTGATGTAGCTCTTGCTCCAAACTTGTTACAATATCTAGAATTATTCTTATTGATATAAACCTCACAACAAGTGAGAAGAAGTATTAAAATAACATATTTTCATGTTGTGTATAACCCTTAACAACCAAACGATCTTTCTATCTTTAGATACTATCATTAGCCTTTCGCGCTATATTGAGAATCCACTTGATTACTTTTTGTCTATGATAGACCAACTAGTTGTGAAACTTTAGTTTGATCTCATGGAAGACATTTCTTATTTAATTTCCTTAATCCATTTCTCTTTTACAGAGCATGAAAGAATCTTTTTTATTTTCTTGGCTCTACATCACATTTTTCTGGACTGACTAAAAAGTCATGCCTTCGATACTAAATCAATAATGTTTGATTTTTATCTTTTAGTAAGACACATTTTTTCATCTCGATAAACATATCTTGTATATTTGTCATAATTCGAAATACTCCAACTTGATCCATATTCCATACTCCCACTAGAGATAGGAATCATACTCCCACTTAAGGTAAAATCTAGATCATTCATAATGTTTCGAGGTGCTAGAACATTTTCTTTCTCCTCAAAATTTCTCCCACTTGAATTTAGAGATCCTTTCAATCTAATTCCTTGAGCAAAGTGAGATCACGGTGAATTTTGCCTAAGTTAGGGAACTTTTTCTCTTATAAGACAATGTCTTCGTGATTCAAAATTGTTTCTCCCACTAGGACATATCCTTTCGATACGTCTGAATATATTATGAAGATATTCTTTTACCTCTTGGGATTAGTTTCACTAAACTTGTTTGAGGTATTACTAGAAAAATGGTGCAATCCCCTGATTTAAATTTACTTAAATTGGGTTTGTTATCTATCCACAACTTATATGGAGTAAAAGTGACGGACTTAGAGGGCACTCGGTTAAGAACGTAAGTGGATGTAAGAAGAAAACATATCCTTAATAAGAAACTATTAAATTTGCTTTAGCCAACATAGATCCAACCATATCGAGAATAGTTCCATTTCTCTCCTCTTGGCAACATCCCGTTGTCGCGGAGTGCATGGAATTAATAACTAATGTTTAATTCATTTTCATCACATAAAAACTTTGAATTCATATGAAAGATGTACCTAACCATGGCCAGTTCTCGAAGTTTTAATATTTCTATCTAATTGATTCTCAACAAAGTTCATAAACTTTCAAAACATATTAAGGCTTTGGATTTGTGAAAAATCAAATAGACATGACCGTACTTAGTATAGTCATCAACGAAAGTGATGAAATAGTGTGAGGCATCATGCTTTTCCCTCATATTTATCGAAAAACAAGCATCATAATGGATTAATTTACAAAGGATATTAAGGTCTAGTTGACATTTCAAATGGTTTCCTAAATATGTTTCCCGCAAGGCATTAGGCAATTCAACTTAGTTACACTACTAAGAAAACCCTCTTTGGTCGACCTACTTATTCGATCTAAACCTACATCATCTAATTTAGAATGCCATTAATAAACATCATTTTCTTCATCACAAATAGGAGAAGGAATGGTAAGTATGGAAAAAGCATTGTTATTAAAATTGCCTAAGTAAATGTCTAAAACAGTCCAACCATTCGAAAAATTAACTAGAACCATGAAATATACCCTTCCAAGAACAACCTTAAAAATGTTATCCTTATGATAATTTTCAACCATTCGAAAAACTAACCAGAACCATGTAATATATTCTTCCAAACACAACCTTAGTAATGTTATCCTTACAATAATATTTGAATCCTAAGTTCAACATAGTTATAACATAAAATAAATTCTTTTGAATCTCGGGAACCAATATGATATAAAATGCTACTCAGACCCGCGGCTGCTGAAGGAGGGACAACATGTCGATGGACTACTGGTTGGCGGATAGGAATCCGAATTTAGATTGACGATGGTCAACGGCTAGGGAAGATCGGACAACGGCGGACAGGAAACCCAACTTCGATTGGCGGTGGTCTACGGGTTGAGTCGAACGAACAACACCATTTTTTGCAGCCTTTCGTGCAGCTGGGACGGATGCTGGTAGGGGCGATTGTTGGTTGGACTGTGATGCCCCTGTTTATCGATCAGAATGGTTACAGTAGATAGCAGAGTCAATATTTTGATTTTGAAGTGCAGTTGCCGGTTGATTTGGATTGAGGGGAGACTCAAAGCGTCATATGAAGCTCGGTTGAAGGGAGCAAGTCGAGTCTGTTACGTATGTGAAAGAGGGTGGCGCGGTTACAGAGGGAATAATAGGGGATGCCGGCTTGTCAGATGTAGACGCTAGTAATTCAGCCGATGAAGATGAAGCGGAAACAGAAACTACTGATACCATGTTGAATATACTGTGAGTATACGGTGAGGATATATGTGTAATGAAAATATAGAGAGAAGTATAAGAGTCATAATAAATTCCCTTGATTAGGGTTAGCATAAAGCCTTGTATATATAGTGGTAAATACAATAGTTAGTGTAGAACTAGGTATAGATAATTATAAACACTAACTAGATAATGAATCTAATTAGGAGATAATAATGGACATTATCTCTAACACGCGCGACTTATAACCTTGAAGTCATGAGTTCAAATCGCGGCTCCATAAATTGTATCAACCACTAGATATTTGATTGAATAAAGGGCGGTCCGATCACACTACGCGTCCCCGCTGAGCGAGGGTCCGAAGAGGGGTCACACCACAAGGGTGTACAGAGGGCAAGCATTCTCCTACCAATTTATTTGGAACCTGTGACCTCTTGATCACACGACAACAATGTTTACCGTTACGCCAAGGCTCGTCCTCCGACATTTGATTGAATATTTTACAAAATTCAACTAAATTTGATTAAGAAAATACAACAGCTCCATATATTCCCAATTAAGCGAAATAATGGAAAATATAAAATCAACCCAGAATATTTGAATTAGAAACAGTTCGTAGTGGACAATTTGTCCGAAAAATGTTACAAAATTAAAAAATAAAGGTTTTTTTTTTAAAAAAATAAAGGTTTTATCAAGAAAAAATTAGGCCCAGAAATATAGATAATCACGACAGAAAACTTCAAATATAGATTTATATTTAGCTATGTTTAATTTTATTATATCATCTTCAATCTCCAAGTGGGTTGGTGTATACGCTAGTCTTAACCACATTTAATTAATTAATAATCCTTATTCTATTATTCAACCTTACCTATCAACTTAATCTTTAATTTTAACAGATTCTATGACACTGAATTTAATTGAACGGAACTAAATATTACTGAACTGAATTGAACTAAATTCTACTAAAACTGAAATAATAATATAATCCTTTAAAAATAACAATAATTAAAATAAAAAACTTATAAAAAAATAATGGTTCTAATAATCATAATAATTATAAAAATAATTATAATAAGTAATGATAAGTTACTGAACTAAATACTACTGAACTGAAATTACTGATACTGAAATTAAGTAACAAAAAACATGGCCTTAACGCATCGTATTGATCCAATTAAAGGCGTCATATATCCAGATAATATCACATTACTTTATCTGAAAACAAAATGACATATTTTCATGACATACTGAAATGAAGTATGTGTCGCCTTATGACATGGTTGCGGATCCCCTTACCAAACCTGCCGAAAGAGATATTTATGGTAAACATACTAGTTCCCAATGATTGGTAGGATTTAAGCATACTTTTGTTTTATGTATTTTGTGAACATGATTATTTAATAAAGGTTTCATTAAGTTTTCCAATACACACCAGTGCAAATATTATTTGTTCATGTTTGTTGTTATATTATAAAGCACGTCACACAAAGTATTAGCTCACTGACATGCGTGTTTATCATTATTTTGTCACATGGGAACAAAGATAAGGATGAGGCTATTTTTGAATAGTTTGAAGGTGTGTTCAATAACAAAAGCCGCCTGACAAGAAGTATGGAAGTAATTTCATTACAGATGCAAGATGATAACATACACTACATGTGTATGTAAAAAAATTAAGTGTAATCTAATTGGCAAATTAAAGTCAACTTAAAGCCTTTTGGCTTTATAGCCGGAAGTAGTCTCTAAATGTAGTAGACTAAAGTTAAATATTTTGGCACATATGAACATATGCTTTTGTATGGTGTTAGAAAGAGTGAAATTATCTTCTTTCGAAGAAATGATTGAACATCATAACATATGCTTTCATAGCATGTGTGCTTTGCGACCACAAGATGAAAAAAAGATGACCTTATATTTTCCTAGAGTGTGACTTACATCATGAAACTATGGTTTCTGGACATCACTTATCCATATGACCTTTAACTTATCCTCAAAGTATAATTTGATATGACTATTTGGAAGGATCATCTCTAGTTTGATGTGATAATTCTAACCAAAAAGAATCTTACCAGATAAGTGAATTAGATTATGATGGAAGATATAATAGGAGGGAAAGATATCCACGAGTTCACATCTCAGAGTTTATGTGTTTCATTGTCAGGACAATTATGCATGTGTGCATATTTGTGAAGAATAGAAAACTATAGAGATCAAAGTTATTACAGTGGTTGTGATATAAAATCTCGGATATAGCATACATTAGGGGCAATCCATGTTCAAATCAATGGCTATATATCTCCAACGAGTGTATAGTTTTAGGTTTGATACATGCCCATCGAGCAACTATATATCTCCAACGAGTTCATAGCACTAGAGCTCTCGATAGTATGTCGATTACAAACCATTTGCAAAATATGTATGAGATTGAAATGAGACTTAGAATTTGTTCCATTATGTGTGAGTGAGAGATGACAACATTATTCAGGTGATGGGCCGAACAATAGCTATGCCCATAATAGTAATGAGTCGGGTCCATCTAAAGAAATTAAGGATTGGGATTAGGGTTTTCCCTAATCCTTAAGTTATACAGAGATATCTTAAGCCACCTAAAACACGAATCTCTTAAGCTCACGATTCAGTCTAAGAGAGACAAATCAGTTGCCTCCTCCTGACTCACTCTCTATGACATCCTCCCTCTTTATCTCAGTCGTCCACTCTTATTTCACGGACTTATCATTTTCATCTCCCGATGAACCTTGTGATTCGTGACCGGTAATACAAGAGCATGGTGATCCGTTCTTCCACTGTAATCTTCTCAACGAAACCTTACTTTACAAGAGATAAACCTTAAAACCCGTATTCATATTTTGATTATTATGAGATGATTCTTTCATGAATTGTCTCTATAAATCATTTTATCGTATTAGAAATTACTACTTGAGTCTCCTTTTAAGGTAGAATTAGAACAAATTACTTGACACTTTCACATTATCCATTAAAATAATAAATAAATTAAAACTTTATTAATATTGATTGTCCATGGGACAATTAATAACATTCTTGCAGGCCATCTTAATTGGTGTCAATTTTTTCAATATATTTGTAATAATCCTAAGTTTACTCCATGTTGGAATATTTCTTAATCTGGTTTACATATATACTACTAAAAGAATGCCTAGTAACTTTAAGATTAGTATGATTGGAAGATATATATATATATAAAAAATAAATAAAAAATAGACCAAGGATTAATATACCCACTAACTAAGTTTGCTATAATATGATCATAATTGGGTCAAAAAAAGATTTAGAAAGTGATCCATTTTCATACTTAAAACTTATATATATAAATTTAATAATTCAATACTACTTTATTACAATAAGACACAGTTTTACACAAACTAAATGTCAAAGAAATTTGAGGCAAGTAGTTGAAAATTCTCTTTTATTAGAAAGTGATTGGCTATAAGTGATGGATTAATATATAATAAGGCCAGAGAAATGTGAATATAATAAAACCTTGAGTTGCACAATATTGTCAAATTGTAGTAGATTTCTCCATTCTCAATAGAAAAAGAATTATTCTGAAATTGTTTAGCTGATTGTTCACTATTAATTTTATCTAAATAAAATTAATTACTTTTTAAAATCCTAGCTTAATTATTGCAAAACCATTTTTATTTTAAAAATAATTCAAACATAATTTTAAATATTTATTTATTTTATTTTAATCTTATATATTATAAATGATTGATTCCTAAATACAAATTTTTAATATTTAATATTTTTTAATATGAATAATAAAATACATAAAATTGAATTTGAATAAAATTGACAAAAGAACAAAAAAAAAAAGCTAAATGAAAATAATTCACTTTGCCAACAAAAATAGTGGTAAATTAACTCGTAAAAAGTTAGAAGGAGTTCATACAAATACGAATAGATATAATTCAGGTTATCAGGTTAGCAATACAACAGTAGAATAAAAACTAGAATTTATCGATCACAAGACTCTTACATTGAGGTTCACCGGGAGAAGACACAAACTAAGAGCAATACTCTTGATAGAGAGAGAAGAGAGTGGTGCATGGAGCTAGAGGAGGAGGCAATTTTTGTCTCTTAATATATTAGGTTATCTTAGGAGTAGATTTAGTATATATAGACTAATTATCTATTTATAGCTAGAGATTAGAACATATCCTAATTTTCCACCTAATTGATTATCTGACTCATTCCCATTACGAGCGGATAAATATCCGACCTATATCAAATATTTTTTACATCGCTCATTCGTACATAATGAAATGTACATTATCTCATCTCATTCTTATTCATACTTGCAAAGAGTTCGCACGACTGGCATACTCTTGAGAGCTCTAGTGTTAATTCACTCGTTGAAAATATATAGCGTCTCGATGGACATATATCAAATCTGATACCACACACTCGTTGGAAATATTCATCTTTTGATTAAATATTTATCGTAACATGTTGTATGATTTACTCTAGATTTCACATACTATAATTCTTTTGATTTTTAAAATCTATTTTAACAATTATGCACATGTGCATAAGTGTTCGGACAGTGAAATATAGAAACTTTAAGATGTGAACACATGAAAAGCTTTCTCTCTTACTATATTCCTTCCATCATAATCTAACTCGTTTGTTTAGAGCATCCTTCCAATGTAGCCACATTATATTAAACTTTCAAAATAAGTTAAGAGTCCTAAGGATAAAAGAAATATGAAAACTCACAGTTTTACTATGTAAGTCTTACACTGTGAAAAATTAAGATTGTTCCCAAACATCCAACATTAGTCCACTCGCTTCAGCGACTACTTCCGGGTATAAAAGTAAAAGACCTAAAAATTTCATTTCACTTTCCCTTTATATTACATGTAATCTTTTATATACATGCATTGTTTTGCATGTATATGATCATCTTGCACTTTAATGAAATCATTTTTACAGTTCAGACAATGTGGATTCTGTTTATTGAATAAGCTCTCGATTTTTTCAAAAGCATCATCATCCTTATCTTTGTCACTATGTGACAGAATAAGGGTAAACACTCGTGTGAGTGAGTTACTTCTCTATCTAACATGCATAATAATATAACATGAAATATCAACAAATAATATATGCACTCGTGTATTGAAAAAATTCAAAACTTCATTGAATAATCATGTTGAGAAAATACATAAAATAGAAGTATGTTTAGATCCGACACAAAACATGGGATCTAACATGTTTAGTAAGGGGATAATCTACCATGTAATGAGTGGACACATACTTTATACTGATTTCTTTGTGTGAAATTAAATCTCTAATATAATGATACGTAATATCTATGTGCTTTGATTCGCTATGGAATCTTTGATGTTTAGCAAAAGCAATAGCATATTCACTATTACTATTTATTACTACATGAGTACTTGAGGTAGTAATGTTTAGATGATGAATCTATTAAGGCATATTGTCTCTCAACCCACGAGCGAGTATGACACATACTCCGCTTTCATGGCAGATATACACAAGTTTGTTTCTTGTTACTCCATGATATGACATTATTTCATATCAAGAAAATGTATCTTGGTATGGATTTCCTCTCATCTAACTCTCCCGCCCAACCGCTATTTGTATATCCACTTAGTTGGACATCTTTGCATTAATAACATAGAGAATATTATGTAGTTGCTTTAAGATACCTTAGTATCCTTTTCACAGTTGTCCAATGTGCTTGTCCGTGATTGGATTGATATCTACTCAATATCCAAATGACATGAAAGATATCGATTCTTGTACACAATATAGTGTACATCAAATTACCAATGACATTAGCATGAGGAATATTTTTCATATATGTTCTATCTCTTGTTATGTTTGTGAAGACATTTCTATGCTAAATGGTCATATCCTTTTACATTAGGTTATCAATAGGTTTGCAATTTCACACATTGAATTGGTCGAGGACCTTGTTGATGTATGTATGTATGTTGAGACAAGGCCAACAGTTTCTTTGAACGATCTCTTGAAATCTTACATCCAAGAATATATGATGCTTCACTCATATCTTTCATTTTAAAACTTGAGTTAAGCCAAGCTTTGATGTGGTTTAGATATCCAATATCATTTCCAACTATAAGGATGTCATCAACATATAATGATATGAAGAAAAATCTAGTTTCTAAACACTTTGTATAACACAGTGGTCTTCTTCAATTAGATTGAACTCATTTGACATTATCTCATTATAAAATCGACTGTACCATTTTCTATAAGGCAGTTTAAACCTATAAATTAATTTACTCAATTTGCAAATCCTTTATTCGCATCCTTGTTCAATGAAACCTATAGGTTGTTCCATGTATATTCATTATTCTACATTGAGAAAAACAGTCTTTACATCCACCTTGATCCGACTAGGATTCGTCGAAACTCGATGAAGCCATCCCGATCTGTTGTCATGTGGTCTATTGCACTTGAATCAACCATAGAAGATTCAATTCAGTTAGTAGAATAATACATGAGTTAGTTTAATGTACCTTAAGGGAAATGGAGTCTTTATCATAGTGCCCTTTGAGTTGAAAGTTGAAATACTTCACACGTGAGATGTTCAATTTCTTCCTATTCTTTGGCCTCTTATTCGTTTTAGGTTTTAGCTTTTTGGACTCAAAAGCTTGCTCTTTACCTTTGCCAATAAGTGCTTTCACTTCTTTCCTTGACAATTGGAATGTTTCTACTTGATTGTGAACCAACATAATGAGCCTCAATATTGACCCTAATCAAGCAAGGCGGTCATCCTCTTTAAGTTCAAGGTGTCAAAAAATACCATCAAATTTTATGATACCTTCAGACCGGGTTTGGTGCATCTTTATATGCTCCCAATTGTTCAGCAAATAGCGAATAATAGCTTGGACTTTCTTCTCATTTGTTAACTTGTGACCAACATCACTAAGCTCACTCATCATGTTCGACATCTCCTTTAGATGCTTCCTCATAGCATGATCAAACTGGTTGTTGTAAATATCAAACTTGATTATAAAGGAACATGTCTTTGTTAGAGACATTCCTCCGAACTTTTCCTTCAAAATGGTCTAGAAATATACGGTAAATAGTGGATATAATACGATGCTAAATCAAAGTACACACCATCCAACTAGTTTTTGGAATAGATTTTGAGAGTTGAAGGTGTCGAGCAAGATACGAAATCTTCTGTGGCGGGCTTGCAAAGGTTGTGTTCTTCGCAACTCATCTAGAAATTTTGTTGCAGCAACGAATGGTACTCTCTCTTGTCATGTGTGTTGGTCCCGTGTAACGTGACAATATTAGTTCCAAGGGGGGGTTAGGAACTATTTAAAAATTTTACGTATGGCTGACTGTTAATTTCGAACTTAGACTTTCTCGAAGTCTTTTAGCACGGTGAGACTGAGTAAGTTTTAGATACAAGCTTAGTCAACAGGTGACTAAGACTGAGTCTATCCTTGAGTCAGGAGATAGCACTTAAGTCTATTCCTGAACTCAGCTTCTCAGTTCACTCAACTCAGCTTATGTTCTTTTTAGTGTTTAACTAGGCAGTGTTATAGCAAGCAATAATTTAAGGAGATAAGGGTTAAAAAGATGTTACTCAGCAGACGTATCCTGGTTCGGCCTCTCCGCCTACGTCCAGTCCCCGGAATTCCTTCCGAGCTTTTTGGAATCCTCTACTGAGCTCTTTAAAGGTAGAGCACAAACCTTTTACAATAGAAAGCTGAGTATACAAGAGTACCTTCCTCTATACCTCTACTCACTCCTATTTCTACCGCTGAGTACTATAACCGAGTACTCAGCTTCTTCTTTCAATTCTTCTAGAAATGATAAGTGTTTGTTTGTCCTAAACAACAATTGCTAAGACACTTTAGATGATTTAGATCACTATAGACTTTTACACAGAATTGGAATTGGTGTAAGATTTGCTTTGCCTTTCTCACAGAATCTTCGAGTAACAATTTGGTCAGAGTTTCGACTTGATTGAAGATCTGCATCGAGTGAAGCGTTTGAGTGGCCTATTTATAGTGACACTTCGAAATAACCGTTGGAGGGAAACAGCTTCCTATCGCTTTCACTCAGTACGTGCTCAGTGTCTTCGGCCAATCAAAACCTTGTATCTTCTGTCTTCGGCAGTGCTCAGCAGCTTTTCGTCAAACAGAATAGAATGTTTCGACATTTATGGTAAAGTCTTCTAGACAGCTTTCTGCGTCTTCTGAACTTTACCCGAAGTAGAAATACTTTGTCTCCAAGTTTATTCAGGCCAGCTGCTGACCTGACTATCTTGTCGCTCAACTCAGCAGCTTCGTCTTGAAGCTTTTGTTCGAAGGCTTCTCGATCCTTCTCATTGCTGGGCTTGCGTTTTACTCAGTATGACCTGCGTTTTGATCTGATTGGGCCGTGAGGCATTGACACGCTAACTTGGGCTTGACTTTCTCTTGTGGGCCTTTGGGCTTTACAACTTGATGTCTTATAGATTTAAATAACTCAACATTGAACAAACACATTAGCACAAATAAATCAAAGCGTTTAACTTTAATGTGTTAGAATATTTTTATCATGGAGATTTAATTCTTGTTAAATAATTTTGTCAAATCAAAATCATGTAGAAAGGTATTTCAACAAACTCCTCTATTTTGATGTTGGCAAAAATATTCAATAAGGAACTCAGTGTTGAGCTCCCCCATGATGATTGGCCTTTTCTTAACTTCTTAAGATTCTCCCCCGTAAGGGTTGAACTACTGACTTAGTTTTACTTTAAACATTTCAAGGTTTAATCAAGTAAGTCTAAAGTCAGTTTTCAGAGTAAGGCCAGTACTTGGATCATTCTCACTTTACTTAGTTTCGATATTAAGTTTAGCGGAAGATTAAGTTCAGATATCAGAGCAGGCTGAGTGAGTTAGTTGAGGCTGAGTAGTTTTACTCAGTGGCCAAGTACTTGATTAATTTTTTTTTATGTTTACAGGCTTTAGTTATTCTGTTCAATGAGTTTGAGTAAGAATACATGTGAGATAGGTCATGAATCTAGATCAACACAGCAGATAAGCATAAAGCGATAGACATAATCATAGATGCTTAATAGAAGATACGATAATATATTAACTCAGCAGAGCAAGAAACATGTAGTCAGCAAATACTAAGTTTACACAAAATAAAACATCTATCGTCTAATGTTGACAGAAACTTGGTTCGATTTGGGTTTGGTTTGCTGACTGGACTTTGTTGTATCTTGTCGGTGAGGTTGTGTGTTGGGAGGGACAGTAGGAGGGACAATAGAAGTGGAACCAGGATGAATCTTCTTTTGAGTTCGTTCTGCCGGTTGTTTGTTTTTCTCCCCCATTTTGCCAGCATCAATGGGCTGAGGGACAGTGTTGTCCTAAGATGTGACTCTAGCAAGTGTACTAGATACAAGTAATAAAGTGATAAGTCAAGTATCGTATCCACAGGGATTGAGATCAAAATGATATGAGAAAATCGTTGCTGAACAGAGTGTGTACATAAAGGTATCTTCTTAGTAGGATTGATTGTTTTAGTGTGATAGTTAAGACAACAGTATGCTAAAGTTATGAAAGATATGACAAATAGAAGACAGTTTAAAGGATAGAACAGACTAGGCACTGCCGAACAGGTTGTGCTAAGTCTTACAACATTCCAACGAATTAGTGATGATGCCAATGAAGCCAAAGTATCAGCTTTAATGCCCGCTTAAGTCAACTTTCGTGTGTTCTTAAGTTCCTGAGATTTACTAGAACCTTTAGCATCCTAAAGATACGTTCTTTCTTGCATTAAGATCGAAGCTGCATTTCTATTTAAGAAAACCTTCGACACAACCATCAAACAGGTCTGCTTCGAGGTTGCGAGATTAGTAGAGATATCAGTGAAGATGCAAGCAGTGTCCTAACATTCATCTATCACATGCATAAATGCTGAAGCACAGAAGTTAAACCCTTATCAATCACAACATTGGCAAAATACTACACATTCATTGAAAACGATATAAGACTTACATTACTGGCCCGGACTAGCCTTGCCCATTCAAAATGGATTACTCACTCATATCGAGCAGTGAGCAATCAGAAGTTTTTGATACAGCGAGAAACTCCATTGGAGCTCTATTCTAAAGCTTTAACTATTCTGAAAAGTAAAATATCCTATCATCAACCTCCTGCCCTATCTTTCCTTTGCTACATCTATTTAAAGGAGAAAGATAGGGCCACAACTGGTACCCGAAAGTACCCTTCAAAATATTACAGAGAAAAATAAGTCAACACTTTACTAAAACTAAAACAAAGTAAAATAATCATTGATCTTTTTGACCCTTGAACACTCAATGGTCGAAACTTCTTGTCTCTTGTTGTTTTTGGGAAATGCCACCTGAACACTTTATCACCTACTGCCTCTGCCTCTGCCACCTATGATATGTCGCTGTCCGTCATTGAGTATCTGGCGTTTAACCGCTGGATCAAATAAAGGCTCCACTCCTTCTTGGCAGTAGCGAAACAAGCTGTTTCCAGCGAGTTTGGCTTTTATCAATGCTTACCTATAAAAAAACATTAATCAGTCCTTTATCTTGCAATATAATGCAAAAACACCCAAATTCACATTTAAATATTATGTTAAACTAAGTCAATTTCATGCCTAACAAATACCCCCAAATTGAACCTTTGCTTGTCCTCAAGCAACAAATTGTAATAAAGAATACTGTAACAGAAAAGAGTTAGGAATGAAATTTTTCAGAGAAAGAAAAATGGAAACAGAGATTATTTTGCCCAATGAGGAAATTAACAGATGCGTGATATGATTTTATCAAAGAGTTTAGAGCTTGTTTTAAACAGTGCGTCCTTTTACTCGAGAACTTCCTTAAAGCTTAAAATTTAGACTTCTACTTTCACAAGAAGCTACCACTCGCCAAACATGCCTCGCTAAGGAATGGAATAATTCACTCACTCTCGCATGGCATTTATTTACCATAGGAAAAAGAATTCGATTTCACTCCTCAGCTCAGACACCACACCCTTAGGGTGTGAGTTTGCCTATTGGTCCTGAATCTATGGGTCAAAATTCTTTCAAGCATAGTCCAAAGGACTTGACAAAGGTTGTAATGTTAGGCTCGGGTTCTGGTTTGATAGTGAAAAGTTATTTCAGTGTATGAATTCTGTCTTTATGCAATTTTTTTAACCGATACAGCTTTCAACAATCAGAGTGATTTACCCATTTTCCACATTCAAACAGCCTGTTTTCTTAAGACAACCTATCCTTTCTAATCATATCAATCATTAAAGATCTTTCCATCCAAACACAGACTTCCCAGGTTCCTTTCTATCTTATCTTTATTATCTGCACAACTGCCTTTGTTGTGTAATTTTAAAAGCACGTGATTTCAATTTAAACAGTTGGTTTTGAAGCACAAGACAGAACTCAGGGTATTTGGGAATATCAGTGAAAGGACGGGGTCACTTTGCATGGTTTTCAGAAAGAACAGGTTATGGCTCAAGTTGGGTACCCTAAAACGTGAGTGCAAAGCACATGTGGCTTTTTGTGTAGTGGAAGGGGGGACTAATGCCTTTTTCTTCCTATGCTTGTCAAAAAGAATCTCCATTTCAACAGGGCAAACCAAGGCAAATCCTCCCTAAAGATAGTGAGCGCTGGCCCTCTCAGAAAAGAATCAATGCATACTATAGATGCACTCTCAGGCTCGAGTTCTCACTATTTTTGGGGAAATGCAGTAAGACAAGGGTTACTAATTATGAAAGAAGATTTAAAAAATTGCAAAATTTTTGGAACTTCCCGATTCGGGGAGACAAAATTCAAACAAACAAGTAAAACCCAATAATTCCATCAAAACACTCACAGTCTGTTTAGTGATTCCCATTGAACATAAAACAATCGAATAGATGATGATTAAACAAGGAGATGAGAACGAAGAAACGGAAATCACATAAATCACGAAAGGACATATGCATCAAAGATTCTCAAGGGATATTTGTTCTACATCAAATCACTAGTTAAACAACTGAATTTAGCATTTATCATGTTATGCCTGCATTTATTGTGATACACAACCCCCACCCCCAAATTAAAACAGAACATTGTCCTCAATGTTATAATGATGGCAGCAGATTGTAGATAATTTAAAGCATACAACACAGGCATAGCACAGTTGGATAGAGTAAGGGTGTTAGAGGTTACCAAATGCTAGGACAGCGACCATGTTGATAGATCAGGCGGGCTGGGAGAGAGAGGAGTTAACCTCTCTATCCACAGCGGCAGGAATGCCCTCCCCTTTCGAGGAAGTTTCAGCATTAGCATTAGCAGTAGCAGGTTTTTCAGGCATTTTTCTTACCGGACTTTTGACAGAAAAACTGGATGGACTCTCCTTACCATGCTCCACAAAGCTGTAAGGTCGGCATGCGGCATAGTAGCTTGATTTTCTCGGGCAAATATTGTGCCGGACACCAGCTTGTGCAAGTAACGAATAGCATAGTCATCAATATTTGACGCCTTAGAGACACTCCCGTCATAATGATGCTGACCTGTAAGAGAATTCCAGAAGGAAGTAGGGTCAAAGACATCAGGGGTCTTGGTGAATGCTTCCTTGTAGCTTTCAGATTCTAGGTCATCATCATCTGCAGCATCTAACATTTGGTTGAACAGGTTCAGTGAAGGCCTCTGAGTGTGACCCATAAGCCAGAAACTGAACTTCCCTTCTTCTTCAGGATCGGTGATCTCGGTATCGTGCTTGAAGGTGGCCAGGAACTCTAATGTCAGTTCCCTATATGCAGGCTCCTTCATCTCAAAGAAGCAGTCGAAATGGCCTGCCTCCATGAGCGTACGCACGCGATCTTCAAGCTTTAGCCGCCTCAAGGTGTCCCAACAAACTGTTCTTATAGGCCCGAAATCAAGTTTAGCCAGATCTTCGTAGTACTTTTGCACCTCAGGATCTTTGAACTGGGAGAGTTTCTTCACTAGCTTTTCATCTGGAACAAAATCTATAGTGCTGGGTTCCGTCATCTTCCCTTTTGCCTTTTCTTTCCTAGTCGAACCCTTAACTTTTACGTGTTTTCCCGAACCACGGGTTCTCATGCTATGCTCTAATTTAAATAAGGTTTCCCAGTGATAAAGGGCACAGAGCATGTGATGTCTAAGTGAAAGGAACTAACAAAGGAAAAGAAAATACAGTGAGCGAATGACCGTAATGAAGTAGATCTCTTTAAGTAGGGAGAACAGAAACGTTCCGTTGCCAATCTGTCCTTATGAGGGCGGTCCAGAGGACGCCACCTGGAAAAATTAGACAAAAGGCGTGTTCATTCGAATAAGAATAGGGGTGACGAACGGTCATGATTTAAATTTCGAATTTATTGCTCCCTATCCGTTTGATTTCATCGAGGAAGACAGGCGAAATGAGTGCCTAGGGATATAGGATTAGACGTTTTTACTTTTTCTGACTTTTATTTCGCCGCCCAACTTCCCATGGTAAACCACTCCCTTACTGAACAGGTACATTCGTAAAACCTCACCTTTAGGAAAGGGTGTGAGGTTTACGACTGTGCTTGTTCCTGAGATACTCATTACGGATCAATGCTTGTCATAGAGTGACTTTATTCTACAATTGATACTACTTAACAAAATTTTGAAAATTAAAAAAAATAATAATTTAAATGCAAAGTTACTTGTGCTACAATTGGTGTTTGTAGCGAACACCCTTTTCGCTTCTACTTGCTTGGGGGATCCTGAAAGTGAACTGTGTCGATCTTCCTTGTGTGATAGCTCTCTAAATATGGTTTCAATCTTTGCCCATTTACCTTAAAAGGTTCCTGACCTTCCCTGCCAATCTCAACTGCTCCATGACCAAACACCTTGCGCACCAGATAAGGTCCCATCCATCTTGACTAGCTTCCCAGGAAACAACCTGAGTCTTGAATTGTACAGGAGGACTCTCTGACCTTCGTGGAACGTCTTTGTCTGGATTTTCTTATCATGCCACACCTTTGTCTTGTCTTTGTAATTCACGGCATTCTCATATGAGAACAACCTGAACTCTTCCATGTCACAGAGTTGAAGTCTTCTCTGATCTCCAACAGCTTGTTGCTCAAAATTTAAGAAAGTTAATGCCCAAAAGGCCCTGTGTTCCATTTCTACTGGCAGGTGATAAGATTTTCCGTATAACAATCTAAACGGAGACATTCCAATTGGTGTTTTATAGGCAGTCCTATATGCCCAAAGAGCATCGTCAAGCTTGTTTGCCCAGTCTTTCCTAGAATTGCCAATAGTTTTTTCTAAAATTCTTTTGATTTCACGATTGGAAATCTCTACCTGTCCACTTGTTTGTGGATGGTAAGGTGTGGCAATTCTGTGAGAGACTCCAAGCTTTCCCATCAGCTTCTCGAATTTGGCATTGCAAAAATGGGTTCCTTGATCACTAATGATTGCTCGTGGGACACCGAATCGGGCGAACAGCCTTTTCAGGAATTTTACAACCACACGGGAGTCATTGGTGGGACTAGCCATTGCTTCAACCCACTTGCTCACATAATCTACAGCCACTAAGATATATTTATTCCCAAAAGATGTAGGGAATGGACCCATAAAATCTATGCCCCAGATATCAAAAATCTCGCAAGCAACTATGTTGTTGAGGGGCATAGCATTCCTAGCCGAGATGTTGCCTGTTCGCTGGCACTCATTGCAAGTGCTAACGAACAGATGGGCATCTTTGAAAAGTGTTGGCCAGAAAAAACCTGATTGAAGCACCTTGGCTGTAGTTCTGCTAGCGCTATGGTGTCCTCCAGCTTCACGGTCATGACAGTGGCTTAGAACATCCTGTCCCTCTTCTTGCAATATACATCTTCGAATAATTTGATCAGCGCACAACCTGAAAAGATAAGGGTCATCCCAAAAATAATATTTAATTTCAGAAAAAAAAACTTCCTCCTTTGATTCGTGGACAAGTTGTGTGGCTTGAGCGAACTCGCAAGGTAATTAGCAATATCGGCAAACCACGGCGCAGACTGTGCGGCATATAGATGCTCGTCTGGGAATCTTTCCAGAATCTCTGGTTGTTCCTGGCTGCCTTGGTGAGAAATCCTTGACAAATGATCAGCCGCGACATTTTCAGTTCCCTTTTTATCCTTAATCTCGAGATCAAACTCTTGAAGTAACAATAGCCAGATTAGCCTCGGCTTAGCATCCTTTTTCGTGAACAAGTAGCGTAGTGCAGCGTGGTCTGTGTGCACAACTACTTTGGATAACACCAAGTAAGGTCGAAATTTGTCGAAGGCATACACAACTGCAAGAAGCTCCTTCTCTATAGTTGTGTAATTCTGCTGGGCATCGTTTAGCGTCTTGCTTGCATAGTAAATTGGCCTAAACTTTTTCTCTATCCTTTGTCCAAGGACGGCCCCCACACAAGTATCGCTTGCGTCGCACATCATCTCAAAAGGCTGCTCCCAGTCTGGTCCTGCCAGTATAGGCGAGTTGATCAGCTTGGTCTTTAAGAGCTCAAACGCCTTCAACCAGTTTGCATCGAAAGAGAATTCGGCTTCCTTATAAAGTAAGGCCGACAAGGGAAGCGCAATTTTTGAAAAATCTTTGATAAACCTGCGATAAAACCCCGCGTGCCACAGAAAACTTCGCACATCTTTTACATTGGCAGGCACAGCTAGCTTTTCTATCACCTCTACCTTTGCTTTGTCCACTTCCATCCCTTTCTCTGAAATTTTATGCCCGAGGACAATTCCTCCCGTGACCATGAAGTGGCACTTCTCCCAATTTAAGACCAAGTGAGTCTCCTTGCATCGCACAAGCACACCTTCGAGGTTGTTTAGACAGCTATCAAATGAGTTTCTATAAACCGAGAAGTCGTCCATGAATATTTCTACGGTCCGCTCCACCATGTCATGAAAAATTGACATCATACATCGCTGGAAAGTGGCCGGAGCGTTGCACAGCCCGAACGATATTCTTCTGTAAGCATAAGTCCCATACGGACATGTGAACGTTGTCTTCTCTTGATCTTCACTGTGAATTGCGATCTGGTTGTATCCTGAATAACTTGTCGAGAAAATAATAGAAGGCATATCCTGCTAACCGCTCTAACATCTGATCAATGAAGGGCAGAGGGAAATGATCATTTCTCGTGGCCTCGTTGAGCTTTCTGTAATCAACACAAACACGCCATCCAGTTATTGTTCTTTTAGGCACCAACTCGTCTTTCTCGTTGAGAACTACGGTTGTTCCTCCCTTCTTTGGCACAACGTGAACAGGGCTGGTCCATACACTATCAGAGATTGGGTAAATAATGCCAGCATCAAGAAGCTTGATTACTTCTTTTCGCACAACCTCCTTCATGTGGGGATTTAGTCTGCGTTGCGGCTGGACAGATGGTTTGTGCTCCTTTTCCATCAAGATTCTATGAACACAAACTGCTGGGCTGATTCCTTTGATGTCATCAATTTTCCATGCGATTGCATCCTTATTTCTTCGCAAGACTGCCATGAGTTGCACCTTTTGATCAGGAGTTAACATCGAGGATATGATGACTGGACTTCCGCTGGGTGGTTCAAGGAACGCATACTCGAGGTGCGCAGGCAATGGTTTCAATTCTGGTTTAGACACTGGCACAGTTGGTATCTCCGGTGGTTCTTGATGAGTAGGAACAGTAGGATCGAAAGGAGGTGCCGGTAGGTTGGATTCAATGGAACAGCCTGTTCATTCGCATATGTTCACCTCTTCCCCCAATAAAGTTTCTAAAGTGTCCTGTTCCTGCAAAGTAGAAAGACTTTGAAAATCATCCAAGAAACAGCATGTGTCATCATTATTATTTACACGTCTTATTGCCTCGTTCATCTTAAAGATGACTTCTTCCCTATTAATCCTTAAAAATAATTGTCCCTCACCTACGTCTATCAATGCTTTCCCCGTGGCTAAGAATGGTCTACCTAGGATGATAGGAACATGCAAGTCTTCATCAATGTCCATTATAATGAAATCAACAGGCAAAATAAATTTCCCTAGTTTGACTAGCACATCTTCCACAACCCCCCTAGGATAGCATACTGAACGATCAGCTAATTGAATAGACATACGAGTAGGTTGGGGTTCTCCTAATCCAAGTTTTGCATATACAGAATACGGCATGAGGTTTATGCTATCCCCTAGATCACATAGTGCATTTTCAATATTTAGCTTTCCAATTGAACAAGGAATGGAAAAACTCCCTGGATCTTTTAGCTTCTTAGGTAGTTGCTGCTTGTTTTGGAGTATTGACGAACAATCTCTGTTGAGTTGTATCATGGAAATGTTTTCCAGCTTCTTTTTGTTAGACAGGATGTCTTTGAGGAATTTGGCGTATGTCGGCATCTGTGCCAGTGCTTCTACAAAAGGAATGTTGATGTGTAACTTCCTTAAGGTATCCAACACTTTCGAATTCTGTTCTTCTAGCTTTTTGTTGATTAGACACGTTGGATATGGCACAGGTGGAACATACGGCGGTGGTGGTTTATACATTCTTTCGCCCTCCTCTTGATCCGGCTTACCTATGCAGTTCGCCTTCCTTATGTCTTCATCACTAAGAACAGCATGTTCCTGCTCCCCTTCAGCTTCTTTGGACGTTCCTGCACACTCAGCATTCTTATCAGTCAAAACAATTGGTTGAGTTTCCTTACCAGACCTTAGGGTGATTGCCATGACGTCGCCCTTTGGATTTGGCTCTGTGTTGCTCGGCATTATTCCCTTTCCTTTTGACGTGGATGCAGCTAACTGGTGAACCTGTGTTTCCAGACTTTTTATTGATACTTGTGTCTGTTTCATAAACTGCATCATCATTGTTTTCATATCTGGCTCTACGTCTTCCTTTGGTGGCACAGGTTGCTTGTAGTGCTGCTGAGGTTGTCTTTGGTACTGTCCTCCTTGCTGTTGTTGATACCTTGGTTGGTCTTGATACTGTGGTTGCCCCAGCTGGTCTGGTTGGCCTGTCCATCCAAAATTTGGATGGTTCCTGGTTTCAGAGTTGTATGCGTTAGAATAGCGGTTAGGCTGGTTCCTTTGATTATACCCTGCGTAGTCACATTCAGCCTGTGTGCCTTTTCCCTGCTTAACTCCAGGACAATTTATGTTGAAATGAGCTCCTCCGCAAAAATCACAAATGTCATTGAATGGTGGTTCATTGTGGATCGAAGACACATTTATCTTTCCCAGCTGTCGAGCAAGCTGTTCTACTTGGCTTGTTAGTTTCAACACCACATCTTCACTTCCCGACTTCTTTCCTTCACTTCTAGCGGAGTGCCAGTTGTAACTTGTGCTTACTACCTTCTCAATAAGGTCATATAAAGCATGCGGCTCTAGATCTTCTGGGTTTCCGTTTGCAATCGATTCAATCTGGATCTTGTAGATGTTGGTCACACCATTGTAGAAATTCTGCACTTGCATCCACATAGGGATACCATCATTTGGTACCCTTCTCAATAATTCTTTGTATCTTTCCCAGGCTTCTGCTAGCGACTCATCCTCTTCTTGTACAAATCGTGATACTTCATTTCTCAGTTTTATGGCCTGTCGAGGTGGGAAATATTTCATCAGAAAAGCTCGTGCCATCTCTTCCCAGCTTGTGATTGTTCTTGGCTGTAAGTTTCTTAGCCAGTTCTTCGCTTTATCCCTTAGGGAAAAAGGAAACAGCTTCAGTCTGATAACATCGTCAGAAACGCCTCTGTTTGACCTGAATGTGTTGCACAGCGTGATGAATTCTTGAATATGCCCATTTAGATCTTCAGATTGGAACCCATTAAATTGTACTGAGGCCTGGATCATTTGTATCATGGACCCCTTCACCTCGAACATGTTGTTCCCCTCGTTGGGTAACACAATACATGATGAATGTCCCTCTGTGGTTGGCCTCGAATAATCTCTGATTCGCATAACAGGAGGGTTGTTATTCTCTCCTTCTTCTTCTTGGTTTGGTGGAACTGGTTGTTCGGGTGGTACCCTTCCAGCCATTCTTCTCTCTCTTTGTCGTTCTCTTTGTCGTGCACGTCGAGCTCCCGCTCTGTTTCGTCTACACGTCCTCTCTAATTCTAGATCGATAGGAAAAACAGGAGGTCTAGCTCTGCGCATAAACTAGTAAAGAACTTTTTTTTCCTGCACGCCTTAGCAAACAGATTAAAAACACCCTGTTTCATAGAAATTTCAGATATTTTTTTTGCTTTCAATCCCCGGCAACGGTGCCAAAAACTTGTTGTCCTAAGATGTGACTCTAGCAAGTGTACTAGATACAAGTAATAAAGTGATAAGTCAAGTATCGTATCCACAGGGATTGAGATCAAAATGATATGAGAAAATCGTTGCTGAACAGAGTGTGTACATAAAGGTATCTTCTTAGTAGGATTGATTGTTTTAGTGTGATAGTTAAGACAACAGTATGCTAAAGTTATGAAAGATATGACAAATAGAAGACAGTTTAAAGGATAGAACAGACTAGGCACTGCCGAACAGGTTGTGCTAAGTCTTACAACATTCCAACGAATTAGTGATGATGCCAATGAAGCCAAAGTATCAGCTTTAATGCCCGCTTAAGTCAACTTTCGTGTGTTCTTAAGTTCCTGAGATTTACTAGAACCTTTAGCATCCTAAAGATACGTTCTTTCTTGCATTAAGATCGAAGCTGCATTTCTATTTAAGAAAACCTTCGACATAACCATCTAACAGGTCTGCTTCGACGTTGCGAGATTAGTAGAGATATCAGTGAAGATGCAAGCAGTGTCCTAACATTCATCTATCACATGCATAAATGCCGAAGCACAGAAGTTAAACCCTCATCAATCACAACATTGGCAAAATACTACACATTCATTGAAAACGATATAAGACTTACATTACTGGCCCGGACTAGCCTTGCCTATTCAAAATGGATTACTCACTCATATCGAGCAGTGAGCAATCAGAAGTTCTTGATACAACGAGAAACTCCATTGGAGCTCTATTCTAAAGCTTTAACTATTCTAAAAAGTAAAATATCCGATCATCAACCTCCTGCCCTATCTTTCCTTTACTACATCTATTTAAAGGAGAAAGATAGGGCCACAACTGGTACCCGAATGTACCCTTCAAAATATTACAGAGAAAAATAAGTCAACACTTTACTAAAACTAAAACTAAAACAAAGTAAAATAATCATTGATCTTTTTGACCCTTGAACACTTAAGGGTCGAAACTTCTTGTCTCTTGTTGTTTTTGGGAAATGCCACCTGAACACTTTATCACCCACTGCCTCAGCCTCTGCCACCTATGATCTGCCGATGTCCATTATTGAGTATCCGGCGTTTAACCGCTGGATCAAATAAAGGCTCCACTCCTTCTTGGCAGTAGCGAAACAAGCTGTTTCCAACGAGTTTGGCTTTTATCAATGCTTACCTATAAAAAAACATTAATCAGTCCTTTATCTTGCAATATAATGCAAAAACACCCAAATTCACATATAAATATTATGTTAAACTAAGTCAATTTCATGCCTAACAGACAGCAGCATAGAACTTCCCTTGATCAACAACACGAGTTAGCAAGGTTGAGTACTATTGGAGTTGAGCCGTACTGTGCTTAAGCCCGTCAAATACTTGGATCCCACCAGCCATGTTTGACGCCGGAATGTCCATATAGGAGCTGATGACGCTGAGTATAAACTGAAGTGACTTGCCCATCCAGCTAATGGAGTCCGTCATTTTGGCGTAGGACTGATGGTACATCTTGAGCAGTGCAGCATCATAGTGATGGAGCTGATTGGATTGATGTGTGACATGCTGATAAGTAGACTTGGCGAGTTGAAAGATTCCAGATGACTTTGTCTGGTCAGTTTTCATCTCTTCATGGGATAAGCTGAGCATACGAATAGCTTCAGCGATTTGCTCGATGGTGCATTGAGAGGAAGATGAAACCAAGTCTCTAGTGGTAGTGAGCTCAGTATTAAGTTGAGTGAAGGCTTGAGCTACTTGTGCTGACTGAGCCACAACAGAGTTTGCCGCAGATAAGGCATTCAGCTTTCCTTCGATAGTATCCATGTGATGCACCATGTGCAGATGAAGGTTAGCCATCTTTGTAGCAAACTCCTGCTTTGGTTGCTGAGCAACCATATCGGTGAGCACACACAAAAGCTCCTTAAGACTTTTGAGTTCAGTCAGAAGTTGCGTTATGGTGCTCAGTTGAGTAGGCTCAGCAGAATGACACTCAGCATTAGAGGCATGAGTTCATTGTATGTCTGCGATCAGTTCTTGAGCAGCTTGGAGGATTCTTTTTCCAGAGGCGGAAGTGGTAAGGAAGTTCAGTGGATCAGCTGATGGAATCTCAGGAACTAAATTCTGGTTGGCAGCGGGTGTTTGGATATTGGGTAGTTCACCAGAAATGGAGGTGCCCTCTTGATTAAGTGAAGGTTGAGGAATTAGAGTGGCAGACTCAGTGTTGAGGCTAGCAGCAGGCGCTGACTGGTTTACTGACTATTTAGTAAGAGGATTGGGTTGCACAGCAGCAATATCTACCTGCTCAGTATCATTCTGGAGCTGAGTATTGACTTGTGGAGGAGTCAGCTCGAGATTGTCCTAAGTATGAGTTTTCTCAGGTACTTGTTCATTTTCTTGAACAGTAGTTTCTTCGATCACTTGCTCAGTTGAGGCATGAGCAGCGGTGTCGGTAGACTTCTGACCTTGAGGAGCGTCAGCTTCGGTATATTCCTGACTGTGAGAAACAGAGGCTTGTTTTTCCTTGACTGGCGAGGACTTAACAATAGGATCATGCAGAGGGGAGTCGTCCAAGATATCAAACACGAGTGATTTGCATGATTTCTTTTTGAATCTCCTACTGCCATCTTTGGATTGCTTTGGAGACGGGGTTTGGTCAGCAGTGATGATGTTTTGGACATCCTCAGCTTGTTCTTCAACAGTCGTTGTGTCACCAGGGGACCCAATTTTCGGCTCAGCAACTGTTTCTTTGGCAGTTGATTTACTTGGTGCATTTTTATTTGTCTTCTCAGCAGAGACAGATTTTTCCTGCTGAGTTTGAGAGGTGGTTTCTATATTGTCAGTTTCCTGAGCTCGCAGGAAGAAGGAGTCCTTTGGAACAGCAAAACCAAGAGGAATTGTGTTCAATGGTGTATCTCCAGAAGCCTTCTTCCTCTTTAGGGGTGGCTCAGTTTCCTCATGCTCATCCTCAATCTCTTGGACAGCAGCAGGTCGTTTTTGGGAAGGCTTAGAAGGGTCAGCTTTCTTCTTAACGGGCTCAGCTTGAGTGGGTTTGGCTAGTACCACTTTAATTCTTTTGGTAGTTTGGAGTGCTGGCATAGTCTTTGGTGCAGCTGATGCGTCTACCTTTCTCTTCTTCCCTTTACTGGGCAGCTCAACCTCCTCTTCACCTTCTATCACTGTTTCCTTTCCTTTCTTCGATTTTGATTTGAAGGGAAGACTGTGTGCTAGTCCAGCTAGGATCTCAACGGTGATTTCTGTCCCTACTACGCTCTCTTCACCTTTGAAGCTGATCTTATGATCCTTGAGGATCTCGATGATGAGTGATCCCATTCGAAGAGCTCCAGTGCTTCGTTGAAATGCTCCGATCAGAAATACAGGCATGTTTAGAGGTTTGTAGTTCAGCATGTGCCAGAGGAATCACTGCTCGAAGTTGGATGCGGAAGATGTGGCATTGACCTTTGGGAATAGGTAGTTGGTCAGGAGGTAGTGAGCGTGTCTTTGATGCTGACTAAGTGAGGTGCACGATACTTCACCGACGTGACCTTCTGGCTTACAGAACTCAGCTTTGTACTTAACTCGTTTATAGTCATTGGTTTTCCTTAATTCAACTCCTTCCGCCTTTAGGTCTAAGAGAACGGACAGGTATGAGGGGTCGATGATGATTTGTTTTTTGTTTACATATGTGACCATGAAATCAACATTGTCTTTAGCGACCAATAGGTTTGTGTAGAACTCAGTTACTAGCCTTGGGTAAGTCAGGCCGTTGAGAGAGAAGAGTTTGGTCCATCCGTTCTTGGATATCCAGTCGATGTAGGGTTTCTCAGCTTCTACGAAGCTCTTGGAGAACCATCGTGAAGGGATGACTTCGAGGTTCTCAACATCAGAGAATACAGATAGAAATGTCCTCTCTTGAGGCTTCTTTCCCTTGTCCTTCTTCTTTTTCTTAGAAGGAGTTGAGTGTTCCGTGTTGGGGTCAATCCCGAGGATGCTGACTTCATCCATAGGTTTGTCGTGCTGACCGTGACCGGTTTGATTTTCATCATCAGAAGTTTCTTCATACTCCTGCTCAATTGGAGAGCCAGGATTGATATCTAATAGATTGTCTTCGTATTGGTCATCGGAGAGATTCTGGGAATCAGACATGGTGTTCTTGAAGACTTCTTTGGAAATGCTTAGAGATTTGGGATTTGAGAGAGAGAGAGAGAGAGAGTGCGAAAATCAAGCGTAGAAAGTAAATAGTGAGAAATCTTTCACTATTTATAGCCGGTAAGCGTTGATTTGATAGGTCGGGGAGAACGGTGGGAATTTGAACCATCGATAGTCAGTTATTACTGACATTAATTGCGAGAAACGGTGCGTGGTTTTTACTAATGATGACGCTTACGTCATCCTAGGGGCTACTTAAATACACGTGCAAACCCTAATTGTGCAAGTTGCTTTACTCGGCAACGTAGTTACTCAGCAGTTCAAGTGCTGAGTGTATAAGTCAGTTTTATAAGTTTGCATAGTAAAAGCACTCAGCATGCATAGCCACTCAGCATGTAATCAAATCACTCAGCATGAGTTATACTTAGAATTTATTGAAGAGGATTGAACATACCGATAGCTTCTCGAAGTATGTTGAATTGCTCACGAGCCAGTGGCTTGGTGAAGATATCAGCAAGCTGCTCATCCGTTGGGACATAGGTCAGCTTGATCTCCCCTTTGAGTACATGGTCTCTGATGAAGTGATGCCTTATACTGACATGCTTCATCCTGCTGTGCTGGATTGGGTTCTTTGATAGGTCAATGGCACTTTTGTTGTCACATTTGACTTCAATCATTTTGGTCTGAACACCATAATCTTCTAGCTGTTGCGTGATCCAAAGGACTTGAGCAACACAGCTTCCAGCAGTAATGTACTCAGCTTCAGTGGTTGACAGGGCTACTAACGACTGCTTCTTACTGAACCAAGACATAAGACAGCTTCCAAGGAAATGACATCCTCATGAAGTGCTTTTTCGCTCCAGCTTATCTCGTCCATAGTCAGCGTCAGTGTATCCGAGAAGTGTAAAGTCATGAGTGTTGGGATACCATAAGCCTGCATTCGCTGAGCCTTGCAAATATCTAAGGATTCTTTTTACAGCTATGTAGTGAGATTCCTTAGGGTTAGATTGATATCTAGCGCAATAACATACTGAGAACTGAATGTCCGGTCTACTCGCTGTTAAGTAAAGTAAAGATCCAATCATACCTCGATATAATTTGCTATCTACTGACTTACCACTTTCATCACCACAGAGGACAGTGTCAGTGCCCATTGGGGTAGATATTGGCTTACAATTTTCTAATTCATATTTCTTCAATATCTCCTTAGCATACTTCGATTGACTGATGAAGATGCCATTTTTTCCTTGTTTGATTTGAAGTCCAAGGAAGAAGTTGAGTTCTCCCATCATTGACATTTTAAACTCAGTCTGCATCTGCTTACTAAACTCCTTGCATATAGATTCATTAGTAGCACCGAAAATGATGTCATCAACATATATTTGAGCCAGTAGGGTGTCTTTACCCTTTCTCTTAATGAATAAGGTTGTATCAGATTTGCCTCTGACATAATTTCTAGTCAGCAGGAAACTGGTCAGCCTCTCATACCAAGCACGTGGTGCTTGTTTGAGACCGTACAGAGCCTTTTTGAGTTTATAAACATGGTTTGGGAATTTTGGATCCTCAAACCCTGGAGGCTGATTAACATAAACTTCCTCATTTATAACTCCATTAAGAAATTCACTCTTGACATCCATTTGAAACAATTTAAAATTCATGAAACTCGCATATGCACACAATATTTTAATTGCTTCAAGCCTTGCCACTGGGGCGAAGGTCTCACCATAGTCAATACCTTCCTGCTGACTTTAGCCCTGAGCTACAAGTCTTGCTTTGTTTCTGACCACATTCCCTTGTTCATCTAGCTTGTTGCGGAAGACCCATCTTGTTCCTATGGTCTTCTGGCTTCTTGGATTTGGCACCAAGTCCCAAACTTCATTTCTTTTGAACTAATCAAGCTCTTCTTGCATTGCACCCATCCAGTATTCATCGTTCTCAGCTTCTGAGAAATTCTTTGGTTCCAGAACTGAGACGAATGCTACATTGCTGAGGTATCTCCTGAGTTGATTTCTTGTCATTAGGGTGTTCTCAGCAGCATCGAGAATGGCGCTTTCAGAGTGTCCTCTTGGGATTCTGATTTCTTTCGGCAGTGTGATGTCTTGAGCTGGTTGTGTTTCAACAATCTCTGCATGTATGGATTGGTCAGTGAAAACAATTTGAGTGTCTTTCTTATCTTTGGTCAGCCCTTGAAGTGGTAACTCAGCGGCTCCACTTTGGTCAGCTTCTGCTGAGTATGGATCATCCTTAGTCGTTTGACTGACTTTCCCTGCAGGGTTAGTTTCATCGAACTCAATGTGTACTGACTCTTCTAAGACCTGAGTTCGTTTATTGAAAACTCTATATGCTTTGCTGTTTGTTGAGTAGCCTAAAAAGATAGCTTCATCAGATTTTGAATCAAACTTAGCAAGGTTGTCCTTAGTATTTAAGATAGAACATTTACAACCAAAGGCACGAAAGTATCCAATGTTGGGTTTTCGTCCTTTCCAAAGTTCGTAGGGAGTTTTCTTCAATATGGGTCTGACTAGAGCCCTATTGAGTATATAACAGGCTGTGTTGACAGCTTCACTCAGGGCGTTAATCATTTCATTTCTGAGCAGAGGTAGAGTAGTTACCTCAGTTGGTTGTTCCTCATTATCAGATGCACATGATGAGTCAGCTTGCTCAGAAAAATAGGGGTCAGCAGACTCATCTGCCATGAAGCAGATGTTTGCTGACTCAGTGGCTTCAGCTCCTGATAAGGATGATTCATCACTATCGCTCCATGTGGCCACTATTGCTTTTCTCCCACTTTTCTTGTCCTTCTCCAGGGTAGGACAGCTTGACTTGATATGACCAGTTTGATGACATTCAAAGCATGTGATAGGCTTTGAGCTTTCTTTCTTGTACTTGCTGTCGCTTGACTCAACTTTGTATTTGTCATATTTCTTGAATGGCTTTCTGCTGTATTTGTCATTCTTGCGGAACAGCTTCTTCATCTTTCTTGTGAACATAGCCATTTCTTCATCATTAGATGAGTCACCATCAGTGGAGTCATCTTTCATGACAAGAGACTTTTGCTTCTTGTCCTCAGCTTTTTATTTCACCTCAAAGTTTTTCATTGATATCTCATGGGTCAGCAGAGGTCCAATGAGCTCATCATACTTGTAGGTGGTTAGGTCTTGGGCTTCCTCAACGGCTGTCTTCTTCGCTTGCCAGCTTTGGGGAAGACTCCTCGGTATTTTCTTTACTTGTTTTTCCTCAGTGAAGATCTTGCCGAGCCTCTTGAGTTCGTTGATAATGTTGGTGAACCTTGAGTTCATGTCAGAAATTCCTTCACCATCATTCATCTCGAACAACTCGTACAGCCTCATGTGTTGGTTCACCTTGGATTCCTTGACCTTACTGGTTCCTTCATAGGTGACCTCCAGCTTCTTCCATATCTCATGTGCTGACTCGCAACCTGAGATTTTATTGTACTCTACAGCATCTAACGCACAGTAAAGCATGTTTATAGCAGCGGCATGATTTTGCAGTTTCTTAAGGTCATCCTCTGACCACTTAGCCTCAGCTTTGACAGACGTTTGTCCGTCAACAGTTTCAACAAGAACAAACGGACCTTGGACTATGGAAAGCCATGCACTCATGTTTGTTGCATGAATGAAGTTTTTCATTCTGTTCTTCCAAAAGGTATAGTTAGACCCGAAGAACATAGGAGGCCTAGTAATGGACAATCCCTCAGGAAGAATCTGAGTGGTCTGATTTCTTAGGAGGAAACGAGTGCTGTTCTCAGCCATTGTGGGGATCAGCTCAAGATAGTTATATCTTGTTTAGCGAGCTATTAAGCTCTGATACCACTTGTTGGTCCCGTGTAACGTGACAATATTAGTTCCAAGGGGGGGTTAGGAACTATTTAAAAATTTTACGTATGGCTGACTGTTAATTTCGAACTTAGACTTTCTCGAAGTCTTTTAGCACGGTGAGACTGAGTAAGTTTTAGATACAATAGCTTAGTCAGCAGGTGACTAAGACTGAGTCTATCCTTGAGTCAGGAGATAGCACTTGAGTCTATTCCTGAACTCAGCTTCTCAGTTCACTCAACTCAGCTTATGTTCTTTTTAGCGTTTAACTAGGCAGTGTTATAGCAAGCAATAATTTAAGGAGATAAGGGTTAGAAAGATGTTACTCGGCAGATGTATCCTGGTTCGGCCTCTCCACCTACGTCCAGTCCCCGGAATTCCTTCCGAGCTTTTTGGAATCCTCTACTGAGCTCTTTAAAGGTAGAGCACAAACCTTTTACAATAGAAAGCTGAGTATACAAGAGTACCTTCCTCTATACCTCTACTCACTCCTATTTCTACCGCTGAGTACTATAACCGAGTACTCAGCTTCTCCTTTCTATTCTTCTAGAAATGATAAGTGTTTGTTTGTCCTAAACAACAATTTCTAAGACACTTTAGATGATTTAGATCACTCTAGACTTTTACACAGAATTGGAATTGGTGTAAGATTTGCTTTGCTTTTCTCACAGAATCTTCGAGTAACAATTTGGTCAGCGTTTCGACTTGATTGAAGATCTGCATCGAGTGAAGCGTTTGAGTGGCCTATTTATAGTGACACTTGATGCACTGGTTATTTCCAATTTCGAAATAACCGTTGGAGGGAAACGGCTTCCTGTCGCTTTCACTCAGTACGAGTTCAGTGTCTTCGGCCAATCAAAACCTTGCATCTTCTGTCTTCGACAGTGCTCAGCAGCTTTTCGTCAGACAGAATAGAATGTTTCGACATTTATGGTAAAGTCTTCTAGACAGCTTTCTGCGTCTTCTGAACTTTACCCGAAGTAGAAATACTTTGTCTCCAAGTTTTTTTTTTGAAACAAGACGTTAAATTTATAAATTAATCAATATGGAAAGGACAAGAACATACTTCCAAACTCCCCAATCTGACATCAAACAAGTCGTTTTCGGTAACATTGTTCGCACAGCAATTGATAGAAGATACATCACTATTCTCGAGATACAAAAATATGGATCTACAATCAGATATAATCACACCAAAACTAAAAACAGACAAAGCTTGACAATATAAAACATCTACTACGAGTTGTGAGTTGTTTCGATAATGATAACATCCAGATTTGCAAATGATGTCATCAACTGTTATTCATTCTAGAAGAAGGAATAACGACAATTAATAGGAGTAATGACAAAACTGTTATTCCTTTTAGATTAATGACAATTAATGGACAATTAAGCTCAATTGAGGGTCGGTTTGGCTACTTGTTGTTTGCTGTTCCTGTTTGCTGGTTGCCTTTGAAAAATGCTGCTTTTCCAAAAAGTAGAGATTCTCTGCTTTTATAAAAAGCTACTTGTTGGCGGTAAAAGGCAAACATGAGGTGTCTAACAAAACACCTAAAACTCTGCATTTTAAGTGAAAACGCAAACATGAGGTGAAAAGTAGGTAACCAAACACCCCCTAAATCAAAGAAGTTACAAAAGAGAGTATATATACCAAGTAAGTTGACAACATTCTCCTATTTTCAATATTTTTTATACTCCAATAGTATACTGATTTTATCGTCCGAGTGCCCACGATCGAACTCAGTCTCATAGTGGAGCCACTAGTAGAATCACTAGAGGAGAAAAGTGTTATTATAAGATAATTAAGGACATCATTGAGACCACGATTTTTTAATCAATTAAGGACTTCCCTCATACTAAGACCCTCGACAAGTAAAAGGTCCACATTGTTGAAACACCTTTCCACATGATTTTGATTTGACAAAATTATTTAACAAGAATTAAATCTCCATGATAAAAATATTCTAACACATTAAAGTTAAATGCTTTGATTTATTTGTGCTAATGTGTTTGTTCAATGTTGAGTTATTTAAATCTATAAGACATCAAGTTGTAAAGCCCAAAGGCGCACAAGAGAAAGTCAAGCCCAAGTCAGCGTGTCAATGCCTCACGGCCCAATCAGATCAAAACGCAGGTCATACTGAGTAAAACGCAAGCCCAGTAATGAGAAGGATTGAGAAGCCTTCAAACAAAAGCTTCAAGACGAAGCTGCTGAGTTGAGCGACAAGATAGTCAGGTCAGCAGCTGGCCTGAAATCTCCAATTTTAACATTTTTATCGAAAAAACCTATTAAAAATTGTGATAACATTGGATATTATCCAAAGGATCAAAAGAGATATTCGCCTAGAACGGCCACGTATTGATCACCTGATACCGAGATGTGATGGCGTATCAGGCAAGGAGATCTAACAGGCGGATCACCAAGACCTCGCCACAAGAGATCCGCAGTCATGTCTATGTGGCGATCCGCCATAAGCTCTCAATCCGCCAGCAGAACAGCTGAGCCGATCCCGCAATAAAGACCATTAATGAGCTATTAATAAGCTAACGGGCATACTTAAAGGAAACCAGTAACCACCATTAATGAAGCATTAATGGAGACTTTCTAGTTACTAAAGGTTACAACTTCACGACTATATATAGCTTGCATCTCAAGCTATCAAGGTACACATACACACAATCCTATAAACCCTACTTGGTCAATTCAGTTTACTCTTTCATACTTTATACTGACTTTGGCATCGGAGCTTCCCCCCGTCGAGCCCAACGACGCCCCCCACAGGGACGGAAGCTAATCGAAAATTCTCCACAAGTCATCAATTGGTGCGGTGAACGTGCACCCTTAGCCAAATAAAAGGGTTTTTCGTTCACAATAAGATATGACGAATGGAGAGCAGAATCCTTCCTCAGGGATGGAAACACCATTGGTAACACCATCAAGCCAACCTGTAACTAGCGCTGGACGCGTTGATATAAATGCTCCTATGACGCATGGCGAAAGGAGTATGTCACCAGATACATTCATCGAAATATGTGCAGAATCCATAAGAAGAGAGTTTGAAATTGAGATGGAGAACCGCCTTAGGTCGTTCATGATAATTCCAGAGCTTCGGCGCACGGCACCTACAGTATCTCAATGGCCACAGGCAGCTATAGGATCAAACGCCCATGATTCTTCATTCTTCCAAATTCAGCCTACGGATTCCATGGTGATTACTACCGTAGCAGCTAGTAACCCGCCGCTCAATCGGCAGCTATTTTCTGATCATGCAGAAGGGAGTCGAAGGAATGACCAAACTCTCCCGGGGGGACCAGGAAACCCTAGAGTGAGTCTGGGCGGATCAGGTGCCCCGAATCGCCCGCGGTCGAATCTTCCAGAAGGCGGATCAGGAGGCCGAAGACACAAAAAGAGGAAGAAGGGAAGCGGCAGGCGATCAAGGTCACCTTCACCTCCAAGGCAGAGGTCCTCCCGACGGGGTAGGTCACCCCCATCCTCAGGTCGGAGATCGAGTAAGAGGCCAGTAGAGACACCTCATCCGAATAGGCCACAACCACCACCGAATCAAGAGGATGATATACAAGCTCCTTTTGGAGGACAAGCAGGTGGAGGTGGGCGTTCGCCATTGGATCCGTCGTCCGAATCTAGCTCCTCATCTTCTCCAAGTAGATCTCCCCAGAGGAGACCTCCGAGGGCGGGTCCGGAAAATTTTGATGATCACGTTAGAGCTGCGGTGCTTCGCATAAATGAAGAGAATGCCAGGCATAACCCATTCGCCAATCGTGATTCGCCCTTTACGGCATGGATCGAAGCTGAGGAAACAGACAGGCATTTCAAAATACCTAATATCCCGGTGTACATGGGTGCAGACAACCCTGAGGCCCATGCTAGAAAGTACCGAATGTTGCTCAGCCTTAACCGTGCAAGTGAGGCAGCCGGATGTTTATCACCACATTAGGAGGCCCAGCATATGATTGGTTCCAATCTTTACCTCCCGGATCGATAGACAGTTGGGATCAGTTGAGTAGGGAGTTTTGTGCTAAGTTCGCTGGATGTATCCCTCCAGTGGTCAAGTCACGGAAGCTTTTTGAATTAAAGCAGAAGGCGAATGAACCCCTTCGAGAATATGTAGACAATTTCAACAAATTGTGTATACGAATTGTCGATGTGGATGTCTCCATGGCAGCGGAAGCTCTAGCGAAAAACACCACGTGTAAAAGCTTGCAGGAAGATTTAATTCGAAAGAAGCCCAGGAATATGGCAGAATTAATTGAAAGATGCAAAGACTTCATGGAGGTGGATGATATCCGCAGAGAGTCATTGTCTCCGCCCAAGAAGGACAAAGGCGAATCTCACCATCGGGATAAGGAGAAAGACAAGCACCCGGATTCGTCTTCTAGAGGTCGGTGGAGGGGCTCTAAGAACAAATCGGCATTCGTGTCGTCATTTACGAAGCTCAATGCCTCTAAAAGTGAAGTGCTAATGTGGATTGAGAACAGCCAGCACAGGCGGAGCATTTCATACCCCGAACCAAAAGGGGGGGAGTACACCAACACCGGGAAAAATCCCAAAAATTATTGCAAATACCATATGAAGAATGGCCATGACACGGACGCATGCTGGGAGTTAGCCAGAGAGATAGAAAGGCTTATCGAAAGGGGAAAGTTGGACAGGTTCGTCCAAAATGATAGCAAGAAGGGAGATGGTGACAGATCTAGGGATGATCAGAAAAAGAAGGCAAAAGGGACCATCAATGTCATAGCGGGCGGACCTGGATACCAACCTGTGTTGAAAAAAGCAAAAACCACTGCTCTGGATAAGGCATCACTTAATCGCCCTTTTGCAGATGCCGGCTCAGAGATCTCTCCTCATGCGGATGCCCTGGTTATTACTATGATGGTGGAAGGCTGGGAGATGAAAAGAGTGATGGTTGACACCGGAAGTTCATGCAATGTCATCACAAGAGGAGCATTCGCCAAGCTTATGGTCGACCCAATCCAAGTGGAAACCACCATAGTGGACATCCTGGGAGTAACAGGGCACACCATCCAAACAAAGGGTTAGGTAACATTGGATTGTGAGTTAGCAGATGAAGATCAAATCTGGAAAGGAGATCTGGAATTCTCCATCCTGGATGGCCAGTTAGCTTACAATATCATCCTTGGGCGACCCTTTATCTCCGAAGCCGCAGCTCTCATCTCCATACGCCACTTAACTATTTACATCCCCACGGCCAAGGGAGGTGTAATGATCCGAGGAAACCAAAAAGTGGCTCAGGAGACGTATTCGGCATCTTTGATGATTCGCCCGCAGTCTAAAGATGAAAACGAGGAAGAACTTGTCACAATGGCCTTGGGTGAGACAGATATGTACCTTATGGCGGATGAAAAACAGGTGCGGATGGCTAAAGGGTTAAAAGGAGAGATAAAGGAAGCTATTACAAAGGTTCTCCATGAATCAGAAGATGTTTTTGCGTGGAAAGATGAGGTTCTTCCAGGGATTAGTCCAGATGTAATCACTCACAAACTCAACATTGACAAGGACGCAGTCCCGGTGGCACAAAAACGAAGAAACCATGGCCCGGAGAGGCAAAAAGTGATAGAAGAGGAGATCACCAAGCTCAAACGGGCGGATGCCATCGAAGAGGTACTTTATACACAGTGGCTGGCAAATGTGGTTCTAGTCAAAAAAGCAGGCGGATCATACCGCGTGTGTATTGACTTCATAGATCTCAATAAAGCTTGTCCTAAAGACAATTATCCCCTGCCGTGTATTGATATCCTAGTAGATGGGACTGCGGGACACGCCATGTACTCCTTCACTGACGTGAAGTCAAGTTATCACCAGATTCCAATGGAGCCTTCGGATAGAATCAAAACATCGTTCGTGACACACCAAGCTACCTATTGCTTCAAAGTCATGCCCTTTGGGCTTAAAAATGCAGGGGCAACTTATCAACGGATGATGAACAAAATATTCGGAGAAAGCAAAGGTGATAACTTTTCTGTCTATGTGGATGATATGATCATCAAAAGTACCACTGTAGAGAAGCATGCGGATGATATAAAGGAGGTACTGGGCGTACTCCAACATCACAACATTAAATTGAATCCGGAGAAATGTACCTTTGGAGCGATATATGGAAAATTCTTAGGATTCATGATCAGCCAGAAGGGAGTGAGCCCAAACCCCGACAAGATCAAAGCGGTCTTGGAAATAAAAATGCCGCAGAATATTAGAGAAGTGCAACGTCTTAACGGTCATATCGTAGCCTTGGGCAGGTTTATCTCGTGTTCGGCTCGACGATGCCAACCCTTTTATAAAGTGATCAAGAAGCAAAAGGCGTTCGAATGGAGTGAGGACTAAGAATCTATACATGTATGTCTCGGGTACAGATAAAGCCGTTTGCACGGTCATGATAAGGGAAGAAGATGGCCAGCAGTATCCAATTTATTACGTGAGCAAAGTATTAAAAGATGCTGAAACCCGATATTCCAAGCTGGATAAGATGGCGCTGGCCGTCGTCACCACGTCAATTCGCCTCAGGCCCTACTTTCAGGCTCATACAGTCATAGTTCGCACAAGCATACCCATGAGGAAAGTGTTACAAAAGCCAGAAACCTCGGGGAGATTGATGGAATGGGCCATCCGCCTAGGGGAATTCGATGTTCGTTATGAAAGCCGATCATCCCTGAAAAGTCAAGTCTTGGCAGACTTTGTGAATGAATTCACTGAAGAGGGAATGAATCTCCCCAAATCTAAAGTTGAGGAATGGACGATGTACACAGATGGGGCTTCTTCGACAGAAGGTGCAGGTATTGGCATCGTGATCAAAGGTCCCCAATATATAAAGCTACACTACGCGGCAAAATTGGATTTCCTCGTAACCAACAATGCAGTGGAGTATGAGGCCTTAATATTGGGACTACGCCTGCTAAAGGAAATCACTCCCGAGCGGATCGTAATCTACAGCGATTCCAAATTAATGGTCAACCAGGTGATCAAAAATTTCGAGGTAAAAGAGGACATTCTTGCCAAATATGTCGACGAGGTTAAGAAACTGCTAAATCACCTCGAAGCCAAAGACACCAAGTGGGAATTAATCCATGTGCCTCGAGGATCCAACACAGAGGCCGATCACCTAGCCAAAATGGCTTCAAGCAAGGAGCATTGGATGGATCTGCAATGTCCATTCGAAGTCAAGACAGTGCCGGCCTTCGCCTTGGAGATGGTATCCTTACTCATGTCTGTGGAGAGTGATTGGAGATCACAAATCCACCAGTATCTGATAGACGGAACGTTGCCTTTGGACAAGGAAGAAGCTCGGCGGATCGTAAGAAAGGCGGCCTATTTCTCCGTGATAAATGACTGCCTATACAGAAAGTCTTTTAGCCACCCCTGGCTGAAATGCATCGTGCCGAAAGAGTGACAACAGATCCTCAAGGAGTTGCACGAAGGCACTTGTGGAGCCCATGAGGCATCTACCTCCATTTTGAAGAAATCCAGGTTAGCAGGATTTTATTGGCCAACGGCGGAACTTGATGCTCAAAAGTTGGTAGAGTCTTGCCATAATTGTCAGATTCATGCAAATGAATCACACACAGCCAAACACCTTCAAAGGCCCATCATCGAAGGTCGACCCTTTGCAGTCTGGGGAATTGACATCGTTGGACCATTTCCTCCTACCTGAAGACAGAGGAAGTATGTGGTAGTGGCTGTGGATCATTTTACCAAATGGGTAGAGGCTGAGGCTGTCTCCTCTATCACTGCTGAACGAATGGTGGAGTTCGTCAAGGATAACATCGTAGGAAGGTATGGAGTTCCCCACACGATTATCACTGACAATGGAATGCAATTCAACTGTGAAGAGTTCAAAACTTTCTGTGAAAAATTAGGCATTCAGAACAGATTCGCCTCAGTTTATTATCCTCAATCTAACGGTATGACCGAAGTTACAAATCGGACAATCGTTAAAGGAATAAAGAAAAGGTTGGGAGAGCATGACAAGAAGTGGGCAGATCAGTTAATGAGCGTCCTATGGGTGTATCGCACTACTCCCAGAACAGCCACTGGCGAGACGCCATTCGCACTTTCTCACGGTGTGGAAGCTGTAATCCCAGTTGAAATAAAGGTCCAAGTGACAGAGTTGCATTCTATTGCGAGGAGGAAAACAGCCAAATATTGAAGGCAAGTCTTGATCAAGTGGAGGAAAAGCGAGAAAAGGCATATGTACGCATGGCAGCTTACAAGCAGCGGATCGCAGCTTATCATGATAAAAATGCCAAGCTTGTAAACTTGAATGTGGGAGACCTAGTACTCCGCAAAGCAGACAAGATCCAATCTAAGGAAGGGAAAGGAAAGCTGGGACTCACTTGGACAGGTCCATACAAAATAATCAACAAGATTGGATTCGCCACATTTAAAATTCAAGACATGGAGGGAAATATGCTGCCGCGTACATGGAATCTCCAAAACCTCCGCAAATATTTCGCCAAAAAATAGAATGTAATCAAAGTCTTGAGTACTCTTTTTCCTTTAGTAAGCCTTTTTCCCATGAGGTTTTTCTTATTAAAGGTTTTAATGAGGCTCACACATAAGACCCACTTACTGTAATAAAGCGTATCGCCATTCAATAAAAAGCAATTCTTGTCTTGTCAAAATTCTTTTTTAAAGTATTTTCTTGTAGCAATATAAATATTCCTGCTTAAAAAAGAAGGGGGGCACCAACGCTTCCTACACAAAAAAGTAATGCTATCACGACATAGCTACTTTTTCTCCTTGAAAATAGGAGAATAATCTCATGGGCGGATCAATCCTTAAATGATCACCATTAGAGATAGAGTTAAAACATTTCTCGGACGCGAGATCTTTACACTCTCTTACATCCTTCTCAAAGAAGGGATCCTAAGTCCTAAGGGCGGATCGATTCACCTCAAAGATAGGAAGCAAATCGATCCCCTAAGGCAGCTTAACTTCCTCTAAAGGAATAAAACAGCTTCAAACCTTCACAAAGGTTCACACCATGGGGTATGGCTGGCCACCTACTTCACATCAATCCTAAAGCCTATAAATTTACTTGCACAAAGCATAAAGTAAACATAAATAGTTATAGCAAGGATTAAAAATTGTACTTAGTTTTACAAAACTAAACATTTACAGGAGCATCCTCCTTAGCATCTTTTACATTAGATGCGCCCTCCAGTGGGGCTTCCTTCTCTACTGAAATAATTTCTCCTTGAGGGATGGTACCATCGGTTATCAGCTCCTTACTCTAGTCACCCGCCTTTGGAGGCGCTTTCTTGGGGTCCTCTGGCTCAAGGTCGACAAGGGGTTTGCTTTCCTCGGCGGATCCGCTCATCACCTTGCGAATGTGATCGCGGATGTAGTCCTTGACTTCTGGAATTTTGCGATACTTAAGGACCACATCCACGTCAGGAACCACGAACTCCGGATCTGTAAAATCAATCTCGGGATGCGCCAGTTTAACATACGCCATGATCCATTCACCGTAGTAGTAAGCTCGCTCCCCTGCCAAGATCTCCGTGTCCTCTAAGGCAGCTTCATGTTCTTTAGCATCCGCCTCCATTTGTTCCTTCAATTTAAGGATCTCAGCATCCTTTAGAGTAATGGCGGACGCAGCGTTCGCATTGGCAACGACGATCTCCTTCTCCAACCTTTCTATGGTTGCCTTATCCGCCACTCCTTGAAGGAGATCCGCTTCCATGGCACGCATACGGGTGTATACCTATCAATGCAAAAACCCAATTCAAGCGAAAGAACAAACAACAAAAATCTCCCCAGAGGAGATCACTCTTTCATCCAAAAATGCGGAAAAAGATAAAAGGAACTTACCGTAAGAAGCTCCGTTTTTCCTATCTGAACATGGGTTGATCCTGGGATCTCGTTTTGACTCTTTCGCACCTCGCCTAATTGACCAAGAGCTTCGTCCAGGTCATTAATGACGGATTCATTCCTCAAAGATCCCTTGTCACCATATTTAGCGGACCAGTAACCGCCTAGATCGGACTTCACCATCTGCACAAGGATTGGAAGGTCAAAACTTAGATTCACAATATGGAGAAAAGAAACATTAAAACAACTTACCTGTTCTTTCTCCACAGTGGGCATCGCGGCTCTCATGGCATCCGCCATAAACTTTCGTCCGCCGGAAGTTGTAGGCTTCATCTTCTTCTGCAGAGGACGATCAGCCATTGTATCAGCGGGACGCTTCTCTATACCCTTCTGGGGATCTGCTGCCTGCCTCTTCTTTCGAGCCTCATCCTCCTTCAGTTTCTTACGTATCTCTACAAGAGCGTGACTGGCCTTAGACAAACCCCTGATAAAAAGAACCATAAAATAATCAAGGTTCAAGGAAAAACAAAGTTACCTTCATCGAGTTCTGTAAACTTCACATAAGTGGTCTTGTCCCCTTCCTGGCGAATCAAGGGGATATCATTCATCATAACGTCCAAGGCGTCGGCATATGTCCAAGCCTCCGCCTTGACACTTTTCATGATATTCGCCACTTCTTCGTCACTGTCTGTCAATATACGCATGTCTCCAGCCATATATAAGGGTTTGGCACTCCAAACCGACGGAAAGCCTAGAGACTCGCCCTCCTTTATCTTTACATAGAAGAGCTTTTCATCCCAGAGGTGGACATTAGACATCTTGCCGCTAAACGACGAGTAGGTTCCAAACTTAGCAAAGGTGTAAAAGGACTCGGCCTTTCGTTTCGTCGGTTTGTGAAGAGTTCGGAAGACTCGAGGGTTACAAACTACCCCTAAATTTGAAGCTAAATAACAATCCAGAGCTACATCTAACCAGCCATTTGGATGCAGCTGGCTGACAGTGATGTCAAAGTAAGCTAAGATGTCCGCCATCATCTTAGGAAGAGGAAGCCGGAACCCTCTTTCTACGTGACAACTGTATACAGATAGATACCCCCTTGGCGGACAAGCGGGTCTCTGATGAGCTTCCGCCAACATAGTCTCATATTCTTTTATCCAAGGGAAGCGGTCCGCCAGATTCGCTAGATCCACGGCGCTCATACGAGAGGAAGTGGACTCCGCACGGGGCGCCTTTTTCCTAAACGGGGCTGAAGAAGATGCCTCCATCCCCGTAAACCACCTAGAATCTATTGCCGGAGCAAGACGAGCAACGGCGACGGGAAGGTTCTGAATCCTACCTGAACGAGTTCGACCGCTATTACACGTCGAGTTACGCAACTCAGCTAAATCGCAACTAACAGTACCTTCGGAAGAATCAGAATTCTCCAAAGAGGAAGAAGTCCAGCTAACTACGGTTTCGGAAGAAGTGGTCAAATTAAAAAGTTCAAAAGTAGACCCAGAAGATGAAGAAGAACTCATAAACATTCAGCAATCAAAGCAAAAATTCACTTACATGAGAGTTAAATGCTTTGAAAGATTCTGAACTCCGAGAGACTCTGGGCAAAAACTCGAAGGAAAATGGAAGAGGAATGCAAATGGAGTGGAAAGAGAAAGAGAGGAAGGAAGAAGACGTTTTCTCTCTCCTCGAGCGATGCGCTTACGACACGTGTCACCCATCGATTGGCATCGAACAGAGTGACCATTAACGCAAGTCATCATAACGGCGCGCGAAGAAGCTCAAAAACCCTAAAGGACTTTAAATTAACTTTAGGGGGGCTTCTGATAACATTGGGATATTATCCAAAGGATCAAAAGAGATATTCGCCTAGAACGGCCACGTATTGATCACCTGATACCGAGATGTGATGGCGTATCAGGCAAGGAGATCTAACAGGCGGATCACCAAGACCTCGCCACAAGAGATCAGCAGTCATGTCTATGTGGCGATCCGCCATAACCTCTCAATCCGCCAGCGGAACAGTTGAGTCGATCCCGTAATAAAGACCATTAATGAGCTATTAATAAGCTAACGGGCATACTTAAAGGAAACCAGTAACCACCATTAATGAAGCATTAATGGAGACTTTCTAGTTACTAAAGGTTACAACTTCACGACTATATATAGCTTGCATCTCAAGCTATCAAGGTACACATACACACAATCCTAGAAACCCTACTTGGTCAATTCAGTTTACTCTTTCATACTTTATACTGATTTTGGCATCGGAGCTTCCCCCCGTCGAGCCCAACGACGCCCCCCACAGGGACAGAAGCTAATCGAAAATTCTCCACAAGTCATCAAATTGATTTATATAGTGATTCGGAATATCTCAAGGCCCAAGAAGAAAGGCACATTAAGCCATCTCAGCTCACTATAAATACCCCCAACAGAGGGAAGGAAGGGGCATTCTCTCACTCACTACTAAATCGGGTACCCCCTAAGCTCTTCGAATATTTCCTTTAATAGTCTCCTCGAACGTTTAATTGTTTTGATCGTCGGAGTGTTCACATGGACCGCTCCCCGCACAGAGACGAGAACCAAGAACCGCGAGGATCCTCGAAGGCAGCCCGAATCACTGTAGGACATTCCCTAATTATATAGTATTAAATTATATAGGGTAATTAATTTATTAGTCCCTATATTTTGACAAAACACACTGTTTAGTCCCTGTATTTTAAAAAACACATGATAATGTCCTTAACCTTTTTCTCGATGAACTGTTTAGTCCCTAACGTTTTTCTCAATGAACTGTTTAGTCCCTGCCGTTAGACTCTCATGAAGATTTTGTTAGTCAATTTGAATTTGCGTTCTTCTTTTCCTTTCCGTTAAACTCTAATGCATTTGAAATCAACTTTGAGTGTTCTTCTTCTTGATTTTCTTCTTAATCGTTCAAATTCGTAAGTGTTGGGTCTTTTCTTTTTCTTGTTTTCCATACAAATAGCTTCTTCTTTTAAATTGGATTTCCTTTTTAAAGTTTGAAGGTAAATAGTAAAGGGTAATTTAGTCATTTCTGAAGTCATAAACAGTAAAAAATCAAACAAACAGACGGAAGGACTAAACAGTTCATTGAGAGAAAGGTTAGGGACCTTACCATGTGTTTTTGAAAATACAGGGACTAAACAGTGTGTTTTGTCAAAATATAGGGACTAAAAAATTAATTACCCAATTATATATGTGCATCTCGTTTTTTTTTTATTACACCCTTTTAAAAGCCAAGCACAATAGACATAATCACTTTTGTAGACAACTTTTAATTATATAATCATTACTTTATTTCTGTAATTTTATTTGCTAAAGTAATTGTAAAGATGAAAATTATGTTAAAATTTATTTATGCAATGATATTAATCTTTCGAGTATAGTGAAATTTTATTTAAAGTTTTGTGGGTTTTTTTATATTTTACATTCTTTTACTTTATTTAAGAAAAAAAATTCAGATTAGGAAGATTTTAGCTTAGTGGTTAGAATCTATCAATGACTGATGAAGTCATAGGGTCAAATAGGGTAAATTATTAGAAGCATTTGATTCTCCATGTCATTCAGAAGACCTTCCATACATATTTTGACACGTGTAATATGGACCCACACATATTATAAGAGGCATCATTATTTTAATTATTACGTGGGTTACAATCAAGGGCGGAACCAAGGGGGGGTTAGGGGGGGCTCGAGCCCCGGCAGGCGGCTGGAGAATTGAGAAAAAAAAAATTTAGTAATGGTGTCTGGTAATATTTTGGAAAGAATTATATTGACTTTATGTAATATTATTTCAATATTTAAAGGTAGATGAGATGGTTAAAGATGTTTACTTCTATTTGAGAGGTCCTACGTTCAACTCCCTTCAACCTCTTTTTTTTTTAAGTTTTTATTTTTTTTATTTTATTTTTCAATAATTATAAAAACATGTTACTATTATTAATTAATTTAAATGGACTCTTTATTTTTATTTTGATAACACTTTTGAATTCATTTTTAATATGTCTTTACCATTAAAAAAAAGTAGACATATTTAATATTCATTTTTATTATGTCATTACCATTAAAAAATTAAACATGTTTAATTTTCTATTAGTTCAATGCTAGTTTCTAAAAAAAAATGATAACATCTTTATAGTTTTAATGCGTTGGAGGCTAAAAAAATTTTGCTCAGCCCTAACGGGCTGGACTTTGAAAATCTACCGCCAATCACGCAGTTAATTTCAATTTTTTTTGACGTTTTGAAGTTTTTTTTACTAATATGTTTGAGCCCCGGGTCATCGGGGGTCCTGGTTACAATACATGTATGCAAATGTGAATTGAGGGTCCTTCGAGTGACATGAAAGACCCGGTGCTTAATATAAGAACTCGGGTCAAATAGATAGAGGTTTTTTCTTTGTTATTACGTGCAATTGCACAAATTTTATAAAGAAAAATAAAAATTGAAATTGATGGAGTACATATATTATTTATTATTTTTGTACATGTGCTATTGTTCTTTTTATGAAATAAATATGTACTTTTTATAAAACAAAAATCACATTTCTTAATGAAATCAGTTCAATAATTTTAATATGATTTCAAAATATATAAATAATTAAATTTAATTATTTAATAATTTACCATGTTTTTCTATGATATAATTATATTTGAATAAAGAGCTACTGTCATTTTAAATTTCATAATTGAGCTTCTTTGTGATTCTAATTCTATTCATCTTATTCATGAATTCAGTTAATCATTATGTCTTTTTCCTTCTTTTTCTCTTCTATTTGCTACATAAGCAAATGTATATGATTGTGTTTCTGTTTTTTTCTTTTTTTCTTTTTCTAATATATATATATATATAGCAGCCTAGATACATGATACTCACCTCTTAAACATGCATGGAGATTCATAATTAATACATTTCACATTCTAATATTTGATTTAATGATGTTTTTTTTAAATAATTGGATTAATGAGCCTCAAACGGACAAACGAATAACATTACAGGTAGAATTGGTAAATATTTATAAACAACAGGACAAGTGGAAAAACGAAAAGACTTTGCAACACATGTGCCAACTCGTTAGCTTATCGCCTAGCAAAACTGACTGAGTAAAAGTCATGTTGATGAAGTAGCGACCTATAGTTCTCAATAATTTCATCGAACTTTGTGTGATTTGTATCACATGAGTTTACTGGATCTACACTTTTCAGGGCAATCCTGTTATGCGGATCCAGTAAGGATGGCTTGTATATGCTTTTGACCACCATAAAACAAGTGTTTTATGGACAAACAAGTACCTTTTGAAAGGTGACATGTAAGTTTGGGTCATTTACAAAACAGAATAGTCAATACAATATAATTTTATACGGTTTTAATATCTAAAATCTAAAAATACAATTTTATATAATTAATATTTTTATTCTTATATTTCTTCAAAAAAAATCTTTTTTATTTTTATATTAAAATATTTGAATTATATTTTTATAATAATTAGATAGGAGATAAGAAAGGGTAGGAAATGAGGGAGAGAAATAGAAAAAGAAAGAGGCGCCAAGAAAATACTTTTTAAAAAAAGAAAAATATAAAAGTAATTTTTTAATATTTAGATAATAATAATTTTAAAACGGAAAATCGATATTAAAATGTAACCATACTAAAGTTTATATCTGTAAATGTAATTTACTTCTAATAAGTAAAGATAAAATCAGTAATTTAAATAAATAAGAATTATGTTAAATAGAATAAAATTTAATGATTTTATAATATATTATTAAAAATAGGAATATTAACAATATATTGGATAAAAATATAGAAATTAATAAATTATTTAAAGTAATACTAAATTTCTCTACTTACTTACAAATCCATGAAACACAATGATTCTTTTTAACTTTTCCCAATATATTAATCAACATAACTACTAGTAAAAGTGATGCATATATGTGAATGATAATTGATTATGTTGCAGAAGATATATGAATTATGTCCTTATTTGTTTAACTCCATAAATAACTTGATTGGGGAAGAAAAATGGGATAAAAAAAAGTTACTTCTCGAGAATAAGAGGTTTCTAACCATGTGGTTAAAAAATCTCTATTACAGTGAACACCAAAGGATGTGAAGACGAGAATACTAATTTCATGATGAGGCGGGCTTTAGCAGGTTTAGATCGGGCCGAGCTGATTTTATAAATTCCAAGCCCGCCCAAAAAAGAGGCGGACTTTAGTAGGCCTGGACAGACTGGACCTAAAGATAAATTTTCATGTCCAAATTCGATTCAAGAGACACGGGTCTAGATGGACCGGATGGGTACCCGGACCTGTGAACAGATCTAATTTCATCCTGTTATACCAGTCCCACAGTGAAGCTAGCGTAGGAGCTAATGAATAAGATTTAAATTTGTCCCATCAGTAGAAAGAGTAGATTGATTCTTTACATGTGAAATAATATAAATTTACTTTTAACGTTTCCTGTCAAAATCAATTTATTTTTATATTATCGAAATTTTGAAAATACTGATTTTACCGTTATTTACTTGTCAAATCGAAAATCTTTCAAACAATCAATTACGTCTAAGATATTTATTGTGTAACTCACACAGTTATAAAAAAATCAGTTAAAATGTTAACAACTAAAGTAGTGTTTGATAAAACTGGAAAATAAATATTGAGTACTAAAATTTATATGTTGAATATTATAAGAGATGAAAGTATTAAATAATACAATTGTTTGATAAACTACTAAAATTAAGTTATAAATTTAAAAATATTAGTAGTTGATAATGTTTAACTTATTAATTTTAATTTTAAGTTAAATATTTTTAGTTATGAAAATAAATGATTTTTTTTTTTACCTAACTAACTTTTTTTTTAATTCCTAACTAAAAAATTTAAGTGATATCATCAAAACAAGCTAAAAACTATCAAGCATTTAAGTGTTGAAACTAGTTATCAAGCCACATAAAAGTTATTTACACACAAAAACTGTCAGAGTCTCTAAAATGTTTACATCATTACTAATATGTTCCCTCCATTTCAAAATTGTCACATATAACTAATTACACGTACTAAATAAATAATTGATTTGTATTAAATTTACAGAAAATTGACTAACTCATTAATTAAGATAGTGATGGAGTAATTACAATCAAACACATTAATAAGCATAAAATAGGAAAAAAATTGATTTAAAAACTAAACCTGATAAATAGTATGAAATAAGAAAATTTTGTTAAATATGACAATTATTTTAAAACGATGGAGTAATTACAAATAACAAATCAAAAATTATATAAAACTTCTTTATTTTTTTACATAAACATGTTTGGAATGTCTGATATGACAGTTATATTACTGTCAGATCAATCTGTTAGATAGAGTTAAAATTAATTTTTATTGGAAAAATTAGAAATAAATTTATATCAGGATAAATCTTTATTTCCCCATAAAATCGACAGGAGCGAATTTGAATTTTATCTCATTAAAACTATCTACTTATTATGTAGCATTTCCTTTTCACACACAGTAAGAAGGAACAGATCATAAATCTTTAGGCTATGTTTGTTTTAAGGTTTTTTAATATAAGGTAAGATAAGTATATTAATTTTATCAAAAAAAAATAAGTATATTAATTTGAGGTGTGAATAATTAATTAGTTAAATTGGTTAAGTTTTTCAACATGGAGTTTTGATGGTAAGGTAATTTTATTTTCCAAAATTACATTCATCATTATTTTCATATTTTAAAGATACGATAATAATTTTTTAAATAACTTTATATTTATTTATCTTTTCTTTTAAGTTGTGTGCAATGCACTTATATTAAATAAGGAAAATTACATTAAAGATAAAGGAAAACCGTCAACTCACCCCACTCCAATATATGATTCGAACTCATGACCTCTATCACTTATCTTAATATTTTTTCCAAATCTAATAAGGTATTTAATAAATTATCCGTAGCGTTCACCCGGATCCTGAGTGACTAAATGAATTTGGTCATTCACCGTTAGATATAGGCTCATTATAATCCTACGGTGGATATCCAAAACATCCCAATGTGTAATAAACATATATCTAACGGTGAATGACCAAATTCATTTGGTCACTCAGGGTTCAGGTGAACGCTACTGAAAGCGGAAGTTATTATATTAAACATTCAGTCTTCTATGTCACTTGGAGGATTCTCAATTCATATTTGGACACGTGTATTACGTCTTCACTTAATAATTAAAATAGTGAGACCGCTTATAATATGAGAGGATCCATATTACATATAGTAAAATATATATGGAAAGTTCTTCATTTGACATGAAGAACCGAATATTTCTAATAATTTCTCTTAAGGGAGGGAAACGGTGCATATTGCAAATATTGCAATCTGCATCTCAGTTTGGATTTCTTGTATTCTTCCTTAAGGTATTTTCTTTTACTTGTTGTTTTCTATTTTCTATTATTTTCTTTATTCTATGAAAATATCGCAATTTGAAAAGTATGTTGATTTTCTATCAACAAAAAGTATGTTGCTTTATATGCTTTTATTTTATTTTATATACATATAAATAAGGCTAAGATAAATATATTCTAGATTAGTTTTTTAAGTGAATAAATAAGTATCTATAATTTATAATTTTAATGGTTGAGTATAATTTTTGGGATTTTTTCTTTTGTGTGTTTTAAGCTCTTTGTTTTTTTATTGAGATATTTCAAACTTTCTTTAACACGTGTGTTTCTGTTTTTTTTGTCCAGATAAATAGCATACCAGATATTTTTATATTGAAATATCTATATTTGTGTAAATTGATTTTGAGAATTGATAACTGGTGAAGAAATCCTTGATCGGAATACTGCCCTGTGAGGCGCCGTTGGGATCGGCGGGAGACAGTCCTATGTCAAAGTCAGTAATTTGTCTAAGAGTAAACTATAAGCACGAAAGTAGGGTTTTTGGAAAGTGTGTATCACAATAGTTTGGGGTGCAAGCTATTTATACTCATGTAGTTGTAACTCTCGGTAACTAGAAAGTCTCCATTAATACCTCATTAATGGCAGTTATTGATCTTATTCAAGTATGACCGTTAGCTCATTAATGGGTTATTATTTGCCTTTATTAACGTCAGTTTCCTCATTGGGAGTCGGCTCTGTCACACTGTGGTCATACCGAGACTTGATGGCGGATCTCCCAAGGTATTTGACCATCTGAGGCGTGTTGAGGAATCTATAGATTCGCCGTCTCTATGTCTTGCTTCATACGCCATCTCTTTGGCGGTCCTCCTTATCTGTAGTCGTTTGGTTAATTACTCTTTTGGTCCCGTGAATAATATATGGATATTATCAGAAGCCCCCCCCTAAAATGCCACTATAGCCCTTTAGGGCTTTTGATCTTCTGAGAGTGCTGTCGATAGGCGGCCTATTGATAGCTGCTCTGTCCCAGGCCATACTCTGGTTGCCAGGTGTATGGGGCGCGCTTGTCAAGGTAGTGACGTCATGGGTCTTTTAAACCTTTCTTTCTCTTTCTTCCGATTCCATTTCTTCACGGTCCAAGCTTTCGCCTGAGTTTTCTCTGAAACTGCTTTCGTACCCAGAACCTGCTTGTTCGGATTCCCCCTCTTCGTCTTAGAATTCCATGTAAGTTGGTTTCGTCTTCTTTCTTTTTATCAGTTCTTGTTTTTATGAGTTCCGTTTTTGAGCTTTTGGCTTGTCTTCTTCTAACGATTATTCATTTAACACAGAGTCTTTTGAGAGCACAGAGTCTTCTGAGAGCACTCCAAGTTGCGATCTTTCTAGCTTGTGCAGCGCTCTAGAGAAACGTAGGAACTGTCAATCTAGGTTTATAGAAACCCAGAATTCTTTCACTGCTGTTGCCCCTGTTGTAGCGGCGGTGACTTCTAGAGTTGCTTCGGGAATGGAGGCTTCTCCCTCGACTCCCTATAGGAAAAAGGGTCCTCGCGTGGAGGTTACTTCCTCCCATATGAATTCTGGGGACCTTGCCTATTTGGCGGATCACTATCCTTGGATGAAGGATTTTGAATTGATGTTGGCGGATGTCCATCATCGCCCTGCCTATCCCCTAAAGGGATTTATTTCGGTTTACAAAAGCCATGTGGAGAGGGGTTTTCATTTTCCCCTTCCCCAAGTGATTGGAGAAGTTCTGGATTACTTCGGGATCACTGTTTGCCAATTACATCTGAATGGTTGGTTAGATTTGGCTTTGGATGCTTATTTGGCAGCCAATCTGGGGGTAACCTTCTCCCCTCGAATCTTTAGATCTCTTCATAAGCCCTCTAAACGAAAGAGTGAGTCTTTCATAACTTTTGCCAAGTTTAGAGGTTATTCCCCTTTTAGTGATAAGATGTCCAACGTCCATAATGGGGACGAAAAATTCTTCTTCGTTAAATTGAAAGAGGTCGAATCACTTGGATTCCCGGCGTATTGGAATCATAAACCCCAGCATATGGCTGGCGAATCAATTCAATTGACCCCAATCGAGAAGAACGTGGCGAACCTTATGACGAGTGTCAAGACAGATACTTGGACCTATGCTGCGGCCCTCGAATTTATGATGAGTGGGGTTCCGCTGGTCCGCCGAGTGGGCACTCTGATCCACTATTTGACATATTCCCAACTTGATGAAGACACCTCTATTTTTTGAGAATTTTGACTTTCTTTTTATCCACTTGACAAGGAGTTGTCTGACACCAATCGTGTCGTTGCAGAGAGGCGAAAAAGGATGAATGAGCTAGAGGCTAAAAAGAAGAATGAGCAGGTGGTGAATCCCATTAAGAAGGATGGGAAGCGCCCTTTGGAAGGTGCCAATCTTCCTGTGGATAAGAAGGTGAAGGCTGCTCCTACTGGCGGAGTGAAGTTAATGGTTGCCGCTGCAAAGACGGGGAGGCCCAAAGTGGATTGGTTCCCTCCTACTCAGGAACAGGTAAGATATTTCCCTTATTACTCTGCTTCCTCCTTTATTGTGGTTTCTAATTTTCGCTCCTCTTTTAGTTGGTGAAGCCGGACTTGGGGAAGTATTGGTTCGCCAAGCATGGAGAAAGAGGAGCAATCGAGAATGAGGCAGTGATGAATGATCTGGACGAGGCTATCGGACAATTGGGTAAGGTCTGGGAGAACCGTGCTAAATATTCTGGGCCTGCTCATGCAAAGATAGGAAAGAGAGATCTTCTTGCAGTAAGTTTCCTAACTTTCCACATTTTTGGATGAAAGAGTGTTCCTAACTTTGCGGATCCTCTCTAAAATTATTCTTTGTCTCTGGCAGACGTATACCCATATATGTGCAATGGAGGCGGATGTCATCCAAGGTGTTGCTGATAAGGCCACCATAAAAAATCTGGAGTCTGAAGTGTCTATTGCCAGCTCCAATATTGCTGCAGCTGTGGCTCTTAATAAGAGCAAAGATGCCAAGATCCAAGAACTCGAGAATAAACTTGTTGAAGCTGCCGAGGATCATAAAGCCGAGCTGAAGAATATGGATGTCATATGTGGTAGCCGTGTCTTCTATTATGGCAAGCGGATCATGGCTTTTTTTAAGATCCACTATCCGGAGATAGGCTTCGAAGATCCAGAGCTGCTCGTTCCTACCACTAAGGAAGCTAAAAGATATGACAAAATGGCTAATGCTCGTGATTTCATCTGCGGTCAGATTCGAACTGAGTTGAAGCGGCTTGAGGGAGAAGACGTGAAGCCTTTTGTCAATCTGGATGAGGAGGCGGATGATCTTAGCGAAGCATCCAAAGAACCTGGTGGTAAGGTTGATCTGACGGGGGTTGATAGTGGAGCTCCCCACGTGGAAACTGTTGAGAAGGAGAATGAAGCTCCTCCAAAGGATGCATCTTCTGAAAAAGTTGCAGGGGAGGACGCCGTAGTATAGACGGTCTATTTTTTATGTGATTGTAATTAAGTACAATTTTTATGATTTTTGTATGAACCCTTTTCTTTCCAAAACTATTTTTACTTAGCATATATCTTTTAGCAAGTAATTTTCTAGAATCTGGTTTACTTAGGATTTATTCGATTGTTTAGGGTAGGTGGCCAGCCGTACCCCAATGTGTGAACCTTTCAAAGGTTCTGAGTTTTATTTCTCTGGGGAAATTAAACTGCCCTTGGTGGCGATCATTTTTTTCCTATCTTTGAGGTAAATTGATCCGCCGGTGGGTCTTTTCATTCTCCTATCTTTGAGGAGAGAGTTTAAGGTGTAATTATCTCATGTTTGAGATAATTTTAACCCGCCCTAATGGTAACCAATATTTTTCCTATCTTTGAGGTAGATTGGTCCGCCAATGGGACTTTTGCGTTCTCCTATCTTTGAGGAGAAAGTAGATACGTCGTAGCAGCGTTCTGCGAGTGGGAGATGCTTTTGTTGCCTCCCATCTTTGAATTGGGGATATTTATATTTCTGCAAAAGATACTTAAAAAGGGAGTTCCAAGTAAACATAACTTTTCATTAAATGGCGATTCGCCTTATTACAAGATATTGGTCTTTTATGTGAGCCTCATTAAAACCTTTAGCAAGGAAAACCTCATGGGAAAAAACTTAATAAAGGAAAAAGAGTACTCAAGACCTTTGATTACATCCTACTCTTTGAGAAAGTATTTGAGGAGGTTCTGGATATTCCATGTCCGCGGCAGAGTGTTCCCTTCCATATCTTGAATTTTGAAGGTGGCGGGTCCAATTTTGGCGGCTATTTTGTATGGTCCGTCCACGTGATTCCCAGCTTTCCTTTGCCTTCCGCATATTGAATTTTATCGGCTTTTCTTATCACCAAGTCTCCTTGATTCAGGTCTACGAGTTTGGCATTCCTGTCGTGATAGGATGCAATCCTTTATTTGTAGGCTGCGATCCGGACATACGCCTTTTCTCTTCTTTCCTCCAGATGATCAAGACTCTACCTTAATCTCTTCTCATTCTAGTCTTCGCAGTAGAACAGGATCCTGTCACTTAGAATTTGAATTTCTACGGGAATGACAGCTTCTACTCCATAGGTGAGGGCGAATGGCGTTTCGCCGATGGCGGTTCGGGGAGTGGTTCTGTACGCCCATAAGACATTCATTAGCTGATCCGCCCACTTCTTATTATGTTCACCTAACCTCTTCTTTATGCCTTTCACAATTGTTTTGTTGGTGACTTCGGTCATTCCATTTGACTGTGGGTATTACCCCGAGGCGAATCTATTTTGGATGCCTTGGTTCTCACAAAATGATCTGAATTCCTCACAGTTAAACTGTGTTCCATTATCCGTGATGATTGTGTGAGGGATTCCGAATCTCCCAACAATGTTATCCCTTATGAACTCCACCATTCGTTCTGCGCCTATTGTGGAAACAGCCTCTGCCTCTACCCATTTTGTAAAATGATCGACAGCTACCACTACGTACTTTCTCTGCTTTCTTGTGGATGGAAAGGGACTGACAATGTCGATACCCCACGTAGTGAATGGCCGACCTTCAATGATGGGTTTTTGTAGGTTCTTAGCTGTATGAGTTTCATTCGCATGAACTTGACAGTTATGGCAGGATTCTACAAGTTTTTGTGTGTCTAGTTCCGCGATAGGCCAATAGAATCCGGATAACCTAGATTTTTTGAAAATAGTTGCAGATGCTTCATGGACTCCATACGTGCCTTCATGCAATTCTCTCATAATCTCTTGTCCTTCTTCTGTTGTGACACACTTTAGCCAAGGCTGGCTAAAAGATTTACGGTATAAGTGATCATTTACTATGGAGAAATATGCTGCTTTTCTCACCATCCGCCTAGCTTCTTCTTTGTCTTTAGGCAAGGATCCATCTGTAAGATATTGTTGAATCGGTAACCGCCAGTCGCTAGTGGCGGATGTCATAAGAGTTATGACTTCCGGGGTGAATGCTGGTCTAGTTTTTACTTCGAATGGGCATTCAAGATCCACCCATTGATCTTTGCTGGAAGACAATTTAGCCAGATGGTCTGCTTCCGTATTCGATCCTCGAAGCACATGGATCATTTCCTACTTTGTTTCCTTACCCTCCAGGTAGGGCAGTAACCTCTTTGCCTCTTCTATATATTTGACTAGGGTTTCATCTTTAACACTAAAGTTTTTGATCATCTGGTTGACCATCAACTTTGAGTCACTGTAAATTACAACCCACTCTGGTACAATTTTTTTTAGTAAGCATAGCCCAAGTATCAAAGCTTCATATTCTGCGGTGTTGTTTGTTGCAGAGAACCCTAACTTGGCCGCGTAGTGTATCTTAATATACTGGGGGCCTTTGATCACAACACCAATTCTGGCGCCTTCTGGTGACGACGCCCCATCAGTGTACATTGTCCACTCCTCCACTTTTGATTTGGGGGGATTGATGTCCTCTTCAGTGAATTCATTCATGAAATCCGCCAAGACTTGTCTTTTTAGGGCGGATCTACCTTCATAGCGGACATCGAACTCGCCAAGGCGAATGGCCCATTCCATCAACCTTCCAGATGTTTCAGGCTTCTACAATACCTTTCTCATCAGTATGTTGGTTCGGACAATGACTGTATGAGCTTGGAAATAAGGTCTGAGGCGAATGAAGGTGGTGACCACCGCTAATGCCATTTTATCCAATCTTGAGTACCGAGTTTCAGCTTCCTTAAGAACTTTGCTAACATAGTAGATTGGATACTATTGACCTCCTTCTTCTCTGATCATCACAGTGCAGACCGCTTTGTCAGTGACAGAAACATACATGTACAAATCTTCACCTTTAAGGGGCCTACTCATCAAATGTGGTTTTGTGAGAAAACAATTGATGCCTACGAAGGCCAGCTTACAATCTTCATTCCATTCAAATGCTTTTTGCTTCTTGATCACTTCATAAAAAGGTTGGCATCTTCGAGCAGAACATGAGATAAATCTCCCAATGGCTATGATCCGTCTATTGAGGTGTTGTACTTCTTTGATGTTCTACAAAGCTTTCATGTTTAACACGACATTAATTTTGTCTGGATTAGGGCCCACTCCTTTCTGGCTGATCATGTATCCCAAGAACTTCCCATATGTTGCCCCCAAAGGTGCATTTTTCTGGGTTCAGTTTGATGTTGTGTTGGCAAAGGACTCCCAAAACTTCTTTTATATCTTCAGCATGTTTTTCCATCGTGGTGCTTTTGATGATCATGTCATCAACATATACTGAGAAGTTACCGCCATCTTTACCTTCAAATATCTTATTCATCATGAGCTAGTAAGTCGCTCCTGCATTCTTAAGTCCGAAAGGCATGACCTTAAAGCAGTAGGTTGTCTGATGTGTCACAAAGGAGGTTTTGATTCGATCTGAAGGTTCCATAGAGATCTGATGGTAGCTTGACTTTACGTCTGTGAATTAATATATGGCATGCCCCGCCGCCCCATCAACCAGAATATCGATACAAAGTAAGGGATAGTTGTCCTTGGGACACGCCTTATTCAGATTCGTAAAGTCAATACACATCCGGTATGACCCGCCAGCCTTTTTAACCAGCACAACATTTGCTAGCCATTGAGTGTAGATAACTTCTTCAATGGCGTCTGCCTTTTTTAATTTGGATATCTCCTCCTCAATCACCTTTTGTCTTTTCGGACCGTGGTTTCTTCTTTTCTGAGCTACTAGGACCGCGTCCTCAGCGATGATCAGTTTGTGAGTGATTATGTCTGGGCTGACTCCTGTGAGGATCTCATCTTCCCATGCAAACACATCTTTTGATTCAATGAGGACCTTTGTGACGTCCTCTTTAACCTCTGCCTTTAATCCTTTAGCAATCTGTACCTGCTTGCCATCTGCGATATAGGAACATCTCGGTGTCTCCTAGGGCGGCGGTGACAAGCTCATCCTCCTCTCCTTCATCTTTGGATTGAGGGCGGATTGACAAGGATGCGGAATAAGTTTCTTGAGCTACCTTCTGATTTCCGCTAATCATCACTCCTCCTTTTCTTGTGGGGATATACATCGCCAAGTGGCATATCGAGATCAAAGCCGCGACTTCTGAAAAAAGGGCGTCCCAGGATGATGTTATATGCCAGCTGTCCATCCATAATAGAAAATTCAAGATCACCAATCCATGCCTGGTCCTCGTCCACCAATTCGCATTCCAAAGTCACCTGGCCCTTTGTTTGGATCGTATGACATGTTACCCCTAAAATATCAATAATTGTCATCTCTATCTGGATCGGGTCAACTTTAAGCTTGGCGAACGCTCCTCTAGTGATAACGTTGCACGAACTGCCCATATCTACCATTACTCGCTTCATCTCCCATCCTTCTACCATCATGGTGATGACAAGAGCATCTGCGTGTGGGGGAATTGTTGGACCAATATCTGCGAACGGGCGATTAAGTAATGTTGCGGTCGTTGGGGATTTTTTAGCCGAGGGCTGATATCCCGGTCCGCCGGCAATGACATTGATAACACCTTTAGCTTTCTTTCTCGGATCATTCTTTGGCTTATCTTCGTCCTTCTTTTTATCATTTTGGACGAATCTGTCTAGCTTCCCTTTCTCGATAAGCCTCTCGATCTCCTTATCTAGTTCCCAACATGCATCCATGTCATGTCCGTTCCTTCTATGATATCTTCAATAATTTTTGGCGTTTCTCCCCATATTGGTGTGTTCTTCGCCTTTTGGTTCGGGGTATGAAATGCTCCGTTTATGTTGACTATTTTCCAGCCACATCAGCACTTCACTTTTGGAGGCGTTCAATGGTGTGCACGCTGGTTTATTTCTGGAATTCATGCGTCTACCTCTGGCGGATGAGTTAGGAACTTTCTTCTTCTCCTTATCTCTCCTTCTGGATTCGTTTCTTCCCCGTTTGGGAGGGGATGTAGATTCTCTTCGAATGTCATCGACTTCCATGAAGTCCTTGCATCTTTTCATTAACTCTGCAATGCTTTTGGGTTTGTGCCTGATCAACTTTTCTTGCAAGCTTTTACATGTTGTATTTTTGTCACTGCTTCGATGGCACTAGGGACGTCTACATCCACCACTTGAATGCATAATTTGTTAAACTTGTTGATGTAGTCCCTAAGAGGTTCGTCCTCCTTTTGATTCAGCTCGAAAAGCTTTCGTGATGAGACAGCCGGCGGAATACTGCCTGCAAATTTTGAGCAAAACTCCCTGCTCAGTTGATCCCAACTGCCTATCGATCCTGGCAGAAGAGACTGGAACCAGTCATATGCCGGCCCCTTTAATGTAGTTATGAACATTCGGCACAAAACTGCTTTACTGGTGCCATTGATTGCGAGCAACATGCTATATTTCCTTGCGTGTGCTTCAGGGTTATCCTCTCCCGTGTAGCTAGGTATATTTGGAATTTTGAACTGCCTATCTGTTGCTACCTCCTCAATTTGTCTTGTGAATGGCGATTCTATGTTAGCGAAAGGATTGAGCCTCACATTTTCCTCATTCTGCCTTAGCATGGCCGCCTGAATCTCTCTATCTATATAGTTGCGATCAATCCTCGGACGTCTCCTGTTGCCGGATCTACTCCGTTGAGATGAGGAGGAACTGGACGACGAGGCAGGATCTGATGGGGATCGTCCGCCATTTCCTCCTTATCCTCCGGGTGGTGGATGTCCACCGCCACCTCCCTGTCTTGTTGGTGGAGGAGGTGGTGTTACCTGGCGATGTGATTTGGGCCGCCTTCTGCTCCGGGAATGAGATCTAGATCGCCTTCGTCCTCGAGATCCGATCCGCCTTCTATGCCTTGGTTCAGTCCGCTCGTCCTGCTGGCGACCAGGATTGGCTGTTTCATTGATTTGTCCATGTCCAGCCTGCGTCCCTATCGGTAAGGGAGGTACATACTATCCGCCAATAGTGATTCCCGTATTTGTCATATTTCTAGGAGGTACCTGATGGTTCCTCCGACTTCCCTTCGGTACATCTCTGAATAATCTTCTTCCTATTGGTAGGGCACTCCCCAGCTCTGGGTTGGTGACGACCGCGTCCACGGGGTTGGAAAGTAAGAATGCTGAATCATTATTTGCACTCGGTCTAATAATCGCGTCTTGCCAAGCTGATATCCTCGACCTTGGTGGGGGACGACGAATAGGGGGAATGACCTCCGTTGTGGGTCCCCCCACAGGGGGATTATCAAGGTATGCTTTTAATCGATCCGCCATTGCCAACCCATAATTGTTTTCTATCAATTCTGTGATGATATCGACGAAATATTCTGGCAACATCTCCCTAGCATCTTGGACAAGGGGGGCATCAGGGTTCGGGTTGTTGGTGTTTATCTGGGGATTATTGACTGAAGTCGGTATTGTATGCAAAGGTGTTGTTGTTCCAGTTGAAGGGTTCTGCCCTTCATTTGCCATTTCGTGATTGTGAACTAAGTCCTTTTATGATCAGAACTTCCACGATCACCGCACCAATTGATAACTGGTGAAGAAATCCTTAATCGGAGCACTGCCCTGTGAGGCACCATTGGGATCGGCGGGGGGACACTCCGATGCCAAAGTCAGTAATTTGTCTGAGAGTAAACTATAAGCACGAAAGTAGGGTTTTTGGAAAGTGTGTACCTCAATAGCTTGGGGTGCAAGCTATTTATACTCATGTAGTTGTAACTAGAAAGTCTCCATTAATACCTCATTAATGGCGGTTACTGATCTTATTCAAGTATGACTGTTAGCTCATTAATGGATTATTATTTGCCTTTATTAACGTCAGTTTCCTCATTGGGAGTCGGCTCTGTCACTCTGTGGGCGTACCGAAGCTTGATGGCGGAACTCCCAAGGTATTTGACCATCTGAGGCGTGTTGAGGAATCTATAGATCCACCGCCTCTATGTCTTGCTTCATACGCCATCTCTTTGGCGGTCCTCCTTATCCGCAGTCGTTTGATTAATTACTTTTTTGGTCCCGTGAATAATATATGGATGTTATCAAGAATGTCTTTATAGATTTGTTTTGCTGTAAAAGTAAATACTAGCGACAATTGCAAATTTGATTCTAAAAATGTTTTTCTGATGTAAATGTAAAAACCAACAGAAATTTGATTCGGAGAATACCTTTCCCATGTAAATGTAAAGAAAATTGAAAATTTGATTCAATGAATGCTTTTCAAATCTAAATGTAAAGCAAATTGTAAACTTGAATCAGGGAATGCCTTACAATTTAAAATTGATGTAAATAATAAAAATTTGGAAATTTGATTCTCGGAATATCTTTTCAATGCACCGTCTTGACTTTCAATCAAAGGATTGTGAATGTCGAAAGGACAAAAACGATATAAGATTCATAATTAATCTCATCTCGGCATGATATTTAATTAAAAATGGACATAGGCGTCAAAGTAATGATATTGTACTGATAAAGTTATAGAAACTTACAATCAAGTGATTGAAAATGACTCGAGGAGTACCTTCCGAATAAAAAACAAAGTAGATATAAAATAGTGTTTAACTCAATGTAGAATCGATGCTAAAACACAATAAATTATAGTTGTTTGAGCTAATTTTGATATTAAAGATCTGAGGATCTATCGTTGATCGATAGACGTTGAGTCTACAATTTGAATGTTGTGTTCATTGATTGATTCGTTGGGGTTGTAAGTAAATGGCATGACCCTCTATTTATAGTTTTGAGAATTAACTGTTCCTCGAAGTTGTTGGATTATGTACGTGTATTTTCTCGATCACTTGAAGTAAGTTGTAACTCCTTCCCATAACTTATAACTTCTCTTTCCACTTGCTAGATAACTTGTCTTGTACCTTTCCCACTTTTTTATTTTCTATTTTCCCACTTTTCTTTAGTTACAAATTTCTAAGATAGAAATTATGGTTAAAGAAAATTACAAAAACACTCCCCGAATAAAAATGTTCTTTACATAAAAATGGAAAGTACATAAATATCCTTCCAGATAACCGTACCCCGAACTTGACCCGAGAAAATCCGACCTAAATAAAATATGAAAATGTGTTTCATATTTATATTTTGTATGGTTAATATTTTCAAATCTATTTAAATATACCATGTGTAGTAATTGAAATTATTATGCTTATATCTATTCCAATCTTATTTTACTTTAGATTTTAGATTTTCTTGTACCGTACATACATAATTATTGGAAATGTGACAGGTTTAGTTAAGTGGTCAAAAAAATTTTATTATTTTAATGGCCATTTTCTCAACAAAAAAAAAATCTAGTTCAACATGAGCTAATTCATTTTTCTATGGTTTTAATTTTTAATATGACTTTCAAAATTTATAAATAAAAATGAATATATATATTTAAAAAAATGAAATTTTGTGTCCATACATTGAAAAATTAAAAATGAAGTAAAAATATATTTAGCCATTTAGAGGGTATTTGGCTGCTACTTTTTCTCCTCCTATTTGTCTTTTCACTTTAAAATGAAGAGTTTTTTAGGTGTTTGGTTAGAGACCTCTTTTTTGCCTTTTATAGCTGAAAAGAATCCTTATTTTTTGGAAAATCAGTTTTTTCAATAACAAACAGTAAACAACAACAGCAAACAACAGGTAAACCAAACGGACCCTTAATATTTCAAAACTTTGTATATTATATAAGCTAGTATTTTTAGCAAATTAGTATTTTTAATAATCTGAAATGTTTATGAATTTTCTTCACCATGCCTAAGTTAGAAAAATATAAATTTGTCAAAAGAGTAACAGTGAAGTATATAATATGGACCACTTGCATTGTTCATTATTTCCCAGTAAAGGTAATATGAATTCAATTTAATCATAACAAGACCTATTTATATAATAATCTTTTGACTTTCAAGTTAAAACAAATAACAATAATTATTGATTGCATTGTCGTCATTTATTTATATATAAGATTCTTGGTGCTAAATCCTTCTACAAATGATCCAATTTCATGTCATCATAATTTTAATTATGATGATATTTCTCATCCCTAAATCATGAAATTTCTTGTAGAAAAGCATGTTCCCATTATTACTTTTCTCTACTATATGACCTACTTCACTATAACCTTTACAAAATAACCACAGTGGCGGAATCAGAATCCTAAATTATCAGTCGAGTCTCAAAACCCTAATTCTACTTATTCTTCTACTACTTTTACCGGCAGTAACCTCTCTTCCGGCCTCTTTTATGGGGGCTCAGAAAGCCCGACTAGCCCTAGTTCCGCCACAGACTGTAAAGGAAAAATCTCAAGTCTAGTTATATATTTATTTATGAACTCCAGTTGTAAGTTGGGCCATGAGTAAAAAATAAAAAATTATAAAAATCAGAAAATTGAATCTTTTTTGCATTCAATTAATTGATGACAATTTTGTTATAGTTTTCTCAAGTTGCTCCTTTTCTTTTTAATTTTTCTTTTGAATGGTTCAAGTTGCTCCTTTTAAAATACCCAATAAAACATATGTTAATAAATTTAAAAATCATTATTTACTCATGCATAAAAGAAGCAATAAAGAAAGTCCTTAATTAAGTGTCTTTCTTTTTTTTTTCTTTTGAATTTAAAGATGGATTTCTTTTTATTTCAATAAACAATGATAGAATTAATAATTCATATGTATATCTATAAGGGAAAAAAATAAATAAAATAGGCCTACATAGTGGGGTAATCACCGTCCTATCATTTGAATTATTAAGAGAAATTCTACAAAAACTTTTGTTGATCATGAGGGTCACCCCTAAATATGGATCACTTTGTATGAAAAATCAAGCAGATTACAAATCTAGGGTTCATAAAGGAATTAATTAATAATATTATATATATGAATGTAATTGTCATGTTTTTTTAACTACCTGCCCCTTTATAATGGAGAAATTCTACAATATACCCATATCATACTCATAATAATCTATATGATTTGTACATATTTATTTTCTAAAACTAATCATTTCTAATGAAATTATCTCCGTTCTGTTTTGATTGGTGAGGTGTATTACTCCACAAAAATATAGTAAAAGTTCTCTTTATCATGCGCTAAAACCATAGTGAAACATTTCATAGAACAAGTGGATTAAGAACAAAACATTTAAAGACCAGTTTGATATTGTTTTCCTAGCTAAAAGCATCATTTAGTAAATATAAGATTTCTTTTCTTAAAAGCTTTGAAAGTTGAATAAGTTAAAAGATGTTTGGTAAATGGAAAATCGTGTTCCTTAATAGCCAAGTGATATCGTATAAAAACACTATATACATGTGGCAGAATCATAGCCCTCATGATAGACGCCACGTGTAACGAATAAAGACCTTCGGATCAGTAGGAGAATTCAATGGAACATTTTCCCTACGAAGGAAAATATCATACAACTAGATCAAGAGTTCCACATCACAAAAGAACTTCTTCTAATATTAGACTCTTAAAGGAGAAAGAATCATAATACATAAAGGACTCCTAGTAGACAAAAGATTCGGCCTAAGGTATAGCGACCCCCTACGGTAAGTTAACTATTATCTCACAACTCGTCCATACTCTTCAACCCTTCCCAAGCATTTGACTGACTTAGACATTGGAACAGGTTTGCGGACTTCGGTCCCTCTATAACCTTAGTTTGTTTTACAGATCAATACACAACAAGACATTCGGACAATTAGTCAAGGTTCAAATACACTATTATCACCAAGAAAGCTATAAAAATTGCTTTTAGAGAAGCTACAACTTGTATCTTTTGGGGAAAGCAACTTTCACATCTTATAAAGAAAGCTGAACTTTTGATCGTAGCAATGTCAAAATGGCTCTAAAATTGAAGTAATTGTGATTGGAGTTACTAAATTCATGGGTGAATGGATAAGGAACCATAAAGGATCCGTTGACCCGAATCTAAGGAGAAAAAAAGAAGAATCGATGGAAATTATGTAAGGGGGCAATCTAGCTATAACCACATCCCTCTCAATTGTGTACGGCGCTCAAAGATGCAACAACTCTCCATAGATCATTGCCTTCGCCTCTAGTGAAACTTGTAGGTTGAGAAGTCGACCGATTCCAAACACCCTTTCCTAGTAACAGATCTAAGAGGGGTGCATGGGAGCTTGAGTATCCATTGGTCACGAAAAATGCTACAATATTCCATGGTAATTGTGTACGATGTTTTATATATATATATATATACATTAAAAAATGTATCAATTTAGTACCCATATATCATTAAGGACCACCCAAAACATCGATTCTCATTGAATTATGGATTTGTCACTACTCGCTCTGTCAAGGTTTTCAAGCTATTCAATAGTTTTCAAACTAGATATAGTACAATTTTTATTTTTGAAATTTACTTAAGTTTAAAGTTCAAACTTTTAGATTGAATAATTAATAAGTAGAAATCTTTTGTTAGAAAGAAGAATAATGTATAAATTTAACCCTATTATTATTGGGGAAGCTAATATGGCTTCGATGCATAAAATAATACAATTTTAAACCTAACATTTAACCAAGCGATGCAATTTTAAACCTTATTAACGAACGATGAGTTTTTTCACTAGCACAAAATGTGCAATTTTAGGTCTTAGTGAGCTGTCAAAATGTTGTAGGTTGAAAATGGTCAAAAGATTAAATTGCATATAAAAGAAAATTAATCTTCTATCATGGGCGGCTCTAGGGGGAGTCGGTCTAGACACCCGCCTAGGGTCTCCTATCTAGGAGGGTTCTAATCCGAGAAGTTCTATGATGGACTTTGTAAAATAGACCCAACCAATAAAAAAAACGAGATTTATACCACCTCATTGAAAAATGATTGATGTAAAGAATAGAGTTGTATAATTATCATCTTTTTATTGGTAAGTTCCATTAGACCATGACCATATTAGCATTTCCCTCCAATTCAAATTTTTTCTTTAATAAAATATAAAACTTATTTCAATTATAATATAAAATTATTGATATCTATTTTTATCAAAAATTTGACATATAAATAATTATTCTCTTATATCTAAATTCAATAGTAATCATACAATTTGATAAAAACAATTCGAAAGTTGACAACAATAGCATAAAGGGAGACCTCCAAAATTTATTTCACAACTTCTTTATTAACAATAATTAGGATAAATTTTAAATTTAGCCCTATAGTTATTCGAAAAGAGTGGTTTAACCTCCACGTAGAAAACAATACAATCTTATACCAAACTTTTATCAGACAATGCAATTTCAAGTCTCATCAATGGAAAACGAGTTGTTTACATTATAATATAAGACATGCAATTCCAAACCTTATCGGCTGATTAGAATGCTAAAAGTTGAAAAGTAGTGAGAACATGAAATAGCATATGAAAAAACTTTTTTCATTAACAATGTTTAAAATCACACCATCTCGTAAACATTAAATTTAAGGTTGTAATGTTTTATAGGTAGAGACTAATATGTTCTTCCCTAATAACCATAAAGCTAAATTTATACATTATTCTACAATAATATACTTACTAAATATTTTGTTCTCCGTTTAGAGTCTCTAAAATATTGAAATCACCTCTTTTTTCCGTAAAAGAATATTGTTTTGTACGTGAAAGCTACGCTCAGAGCAGAAGAGAAGAGTTCATGCAATGCAATGCATAGGTGACATAATAAGATGATATACAAGTGTTGATTTGATCTTATGGGATGATAAGTCTAAAGTGGGACCTAATGGTAAAAATAAAAAAAATAAAAAAAATAAAAAAAGAAACTAGAAAACATTTGCATGAAGGACACGTGTATAAGGCAAGGTATCCCATCCTAGAAAGAGCAAAGGGAGGATCCCATTATAAGGCATACAGGTCTCACTGTATGATTCTGCAGCTTTTAGCCTTTTGCCCACAAACCCTAATTTGGGGCCACTTTTGTACATCTCTTCACATTTATTTCTTCCTCCTCTTCTTCTCCTCTCTTCTCTCTCTCTTGTTTTTTATTAATTATGTAATCTTCAACAGGACTATTCTCTCTTCTCTTCTCTTCTGTTATCTTGTATATGTGATCATCATACTCTATAGCCTTTCTTTTTAATTTCTGTGTACTGCCCTTTATTTTTTGGCACTTTTATAGTCCTGTTGTGCAATATCCAATACTGATCTTGGTCTTTCATTGGTTGTTGTTTGAGAGAGAGAGAAAGATGGGACATCATTCTTGCTGCAACAAACAGAAAGTTAAAAGAGGTTTGTGGTCTCCAGAGGAAGATGAAAAACTCATCAACTACATTTCAACCTATGGCCATGGCTGCTGGAGCTCTGTTCCTAAACTTGCTGGTATATATATCTCTCTGACACACAGACAGACAAACAAACAGACAGACATGTCTGACAGCCCTATACATACAGTTTATGTTCATATCATTTCTTCATGATTTTCTTGAATATGTACATGTGTCCTCAAATTAAGCTACCTATCTTGTACAGACACTCCTCTTTAGTAGCGTTTCTGGGTTTCATCACCGCGTTGGTATCCGTTTCAGTTCAGTTTTCCATGGTTGTGTCTGTATCCGTTTCGGTTTCTGTTGCTGTTTTTATTTGAAGCTCATGGTTTTATGGCTGTATTCGTATCCGTTTCTGTTTCAGTTTTTGTTTTCGTTTGAAATTCATAGTTTTTTGGCTGTGTTTGTATCCCTTTCGGGAAATAATGTTTTCCTGTGTTCGTGCAATATAGATGGCTAGAGCTTCTGATTCTTGACCATGTAGGGTGATCATCTTGAATGAATTTCTTGTCTCAGTCAAGAAAAATAAAATCTTGAATATATATGTATAGATTGATCTAACACCATTTCTTGATGAATGAGTGCATCCATTCTTTGATATGGAGATCTTTTCTCTCTTGTTCCCTTGAAGCCAAATAGTCATTTTCTTGACTGAAATGGAAACGGAAAACATAGAAAAAGATTATTTTGGCTTAGGAATGGACACGAAATGCGAAAATGCTATTGATGAAGAGGAGTTTCCGTGCAATACAGATTTCTCGTGGTCCAATTTGATGTACTTGATATTGTTCTTCTTCTTCTTCTTTCATTGGTCTTATACAATTCTTTGGTGCAGGATTACAAAGATGTGGAAAGAGCTGCAGATTAAGATGGATAAATTATCTGAGACCAGACCTGAAACGTGGAAGCTTTTCACCTCAAGAAGCTGCTCTCATCGTTGAACTCCATAGCATTTTAGGCAACAGGTATGCTTAAATTGATATATTTAGATGATCTTAGCATAATCCTTAATTAATAATCAAGTTAAACTGTTCTTGCAAAATGGTTGTTTTAGATGGGCACAGATAGCAAAACATCTACCAGGAAGAACAGATAATGAAGTGAAAAATTTCTGGAATTCAAGCATTAAGAAGAAGTTAATCTCTCAAGATCATATTCCAGCTTTAGCAAACTTCACAGATGTTCATCTTCATAACCCTACAACTGCATCTGATCGTGAAGCTTTCTTCTCTCTTACAGGAAACCCTAATCTCATCCTTCATCAACATGACCATTTATACCTTCAATCCCCAAATTCAATGCTTCAAAGCTTTGGTCAACCTCCAGATTTCAAATTTACTAATAATAACAACAATTTCAATGTTGATTTAGGTGATTTTTCACCTCAATTAGTCCCAAATCCATTTCCACCAAACAATGGTACTAATTCATCTACTTCCTATGATCCAATTTGGGCTTTGCCCTATTTTCCTCAACATCTTGATTCAAACCATCATCAACAAGATCAAATTTTGTGCAATGGGTATAACATTGGGGATGATCATGATCATGACCATGACCATGACCATGATGATAATAAACTTGATCATGATCATCAAAGTATTGGAATCATGGGTTATGATCAGAATCAAGGAATAATGGTGCCAATGATGCCAAAACTGTGTGAGATAATTGAAGGAGGAAGTACTAGTAGTGTTTGTTGTATCCCAACATCATCATCATCTGGTTCACAACAAGAAATGGTAGTTGACCCAATTGGTACTAGAATTCCATGTTTTCCACCATCAGCAGCAGCAGCAGCAGGGTCTTATGCAGCACAAATGCCAACAAATCAAATGGAGTACATTGATGCTATAATGTCATCATCATCTTCTTCATCAATGTCAGCATTCTCAAATGGTCAATTTGGAGCAAACCCTAGTAATTTCCCTTCAAACTGCACCTGGGATGCATAGAGAGAGATGATTAGATGCAGTGACAGATCCTGAGAGGGTCAACGGCGGGCTTGAGCACCCACTGGTTACCGAAAACATATAAAAATGAGCACATGTGCACTCGTAGATCACCAGAAAGCACCCCAAACACGATCTGCCAACGTCTCTGATTGGGTGGGTGGATTTTTTTTTTTTTATTTTTTTTTTTTAGGTTTGGTGTTGGTGTATTAATTCATTTGATACAGTGCATTTATTTTTCCTGAAATATGGCATAAGATAGGTGAGTGCAATGTCTAATGGGAAAACCTAAATGTTACTAGTTCAGGTCCTTCAGTAAGTAATGCTTACTGAGGTTTCATAAATATATGTGTAGGCTCTTTTGACATGTTTCTCACCTTAAATATTTTCATGTCAGTAAATTCCCCTTTCTATATATAATATTCAAGTACCCTACATATATACATATGTGCATATATAGCACTCATTTCTCAAGCCAATTGTACTTATTTACTGCACTCACCCTCTCCTTACAACAGTTAAATGTTTGACATGAAATAGTTGAAAAAATTCTCTTACACTTATAGATAATGAGTCAATTTGGCCTTCTAAATTGGCATTTTTAGTTAAATCAAGTCCAAATTGACACAGGTGTTGACACGTATTACTTTCGGGCTAAGTTGAAGAGTCAAATTGTTCTTCTATTCCTATAAATTATGCACTAGAGTTCTCAGCAACATTGCATAGAATGTGGAGGCTACGAGGAGAAATTCTACTATGGTCTGAGACCAACTCGTTCTTAATTGTGCTGACGTGTTATCATCTGAGTATTCCATCACGAGTTTGGTCCTCTAAGTATGGAAAGAAAAATAGAGAGAAAGTAGTTGAACCGAAAGATGGATGATGGTTATTGATTGGTTTTGAACTGAGGCAAAAGATAGTTAGGAAGGGTCAAATCATGTGTGACTTTTTATGGTTAAATTATAAATTTGTTAGGATTGAAGAGATGAATTAAGAAAAGAGAAAATATATTACAATACAAGTTAAGTAAAATGAAAGATGTTCAAAAACTGCACAAACAAGAAAGTCATAACACTTTCCATTTCTTGATACAAGAAAGGTTTGTGCTAACTACTTATTGGCGTAGGTTGGTTATTACATCACATATGCAAACACTTTTTCCTCTATACAATTCTCCAATATTAATTATTCTTTCTCTTTTTTTTTTTAATTTGTCACATCTTTCTTTGGCTTCTTCCTCAATATGCATGTTTTCTGATCTCCTCCTCCTTTGTTTAGGGGATTGACACTATTTCTGATAGCTAAATGATTCTTCCCTTGATAAGTTGTTATGATAACATTTCTATTGTATACATATATATGTTGAAATGCATAATGTAATTACAAATTGGAGCTCAAAAACATTTTCATGGTATCAGAGGATCAGAAGAGATTTTTTTCACCTTATTATATCATAATCGCTACTAGGGAAGCTCAACCACGATATATAGTTGGTTCTACGTGTATTTCATTCCGTCTTTAAAGACTATTGAAAGGATGACATGTAAATACTACTGTTAATGTGTTATTGTAACGACTCGGTCCAAAGTGGGTGGCGCTGGAGTAGAAGGCTTGAGCAACGGCTCTAAGGGATGGCAATGGGACAGAAATGAACTGAATCCCACATCGGAAAGGGAGAGAAAGAGAGACTGGGTCTTATTATAGTAAGATGATAATCCAATACATGCAGACGCATTTTAAAGTCATGAGGTGCAAAGTGTTGGATTTGGGTCAAAGCGGACAATATGTACATAATATTGGACCAGGGTGTTACGCTCATGAGCGGTCTAGATTCAACTGATTCTAGACCATAGTGTAGAATTTTTTTTGTCTTCTACCAAAATACACATGTCACATTAATTGCCATTAAATTTGTAATGGTACAATTGGTTTTTGCAATTTGTTCTATTACTAGAAGGTTGTTGTTCATTTCAACATGTTGATTGTTGACCATCCCCACCATGCTAATCTTTTTGTCACCCTTTGGGTCCAACTTAGAAAGGCCAACAAGTTTTAAGTTAGTTTATGTTCTCACTTTATGAAAATGTTATATTCCAAAGTGTTGGAGCAAATTAAAATTACTAGCCAACTAGTAAGAATTTGTGATGGCATATTGTTTTTGCTTTTTGAAATAAAAGAAATTTCTGAGCATGTTAGAGATTTTTGTATCGAGATTTCGAAATGTGTAAGTTTGAAAATATAAATTGCATGTATTAACTTTCAATCACATGATTGTGAATGTTGGAAGGACGAAAACAACTAAGTTTGTAATTAATCTCGAAAGGGATGAGAATTAATTAAACGAAAGCAAATAAATGTAAATTGACAGAGATTGTATTGAAAAGATGCATAAAGTTTCGATTGAGTTTGAAAAGTAAAAAACTTACGAGAATATGTAAATGGGCATTGAAGTAAAGTTTAATTCGATGTGAGATCAATTTGGCTAAATAAAAGTTCAAATCAATTCCCACCTATTGTAACTTCTACCCACTTCTTCGCTTTTTCTTCAACTTCCATCCATCTCTTGTTTCGGGTCCTTCTCCTATTTCTTTTTTCTTTTTAAATTTAAATAAATGAAAGAAATTTCCAATATGAAAATTATGAAAAAGATAAAAATATAAAAATATAAAAAATACTCTTGAACAAAAATGTTATTAATTACCCGTGCTCCGGACTTGCCCCCGAATAACCCAATCTAAATACTGCAATAAAAATATCGTAGAAACAAAATTTCCCCCACATGTAATTATTTGAAAAACTAATTACATACGTAAAAGAAAAAAAAATAGAAAAATGAATATATAGAGGAGGTTGAATTTCTCAAGCAATAAATAAAAAAGATTCATTAATTCCATCTCTTTTAGGCTCAAGATAACATTAAAATAAATTTAGGACCGAATTAACTCCTTTTTATGCCCATAAAACATAAAAAAAAAAAAAAAAAAAAAGTATATTTGGAGGTAAAAAATGTCACGTCCATGTACTTAATTTTTAGTCATACCACAATATTATGTAATATAGTTGTTTGATGATTGGTGAACTAAGTGGAAATTATGGAGATAGTTTGGAAGATAAATTCATGATTTTATGAGTAGTTAAAAGTTTAAGATAAGTTCTAAAATAATTAGGTTTTTGGATGAGCAAAAATGATATTTTACATATTATAATAAATAAATAACATTATATATATATATATATATATATATATATATATATATAGAGGAGAGGGCTCTTGTGAGAACCCTTTCCTAGGTGAGAACTCACCTTAGGTGAGAACCACCCAAAACTACGTAGTTTTGGGTAGAAAAAATTAAAAAAAAAACGCTGCTGCTTAGGAGGGTCAAACCTGAGACCCTATGTTTACACTCCACACAACTTACCACTAAACCAATTGTTTTCCTTATAATTTATGTCGCGTGCTGATAAATATATTATTGCCCTTGTAGCTTCTATTGTTTAATTTTGATGCATGCTCTTATTAATATTGATTAAATGTGCATAGTAATAAATTATTAATAGAAAAAAAAATAAATTTGCATAATAATGAATTATTAATAGAAAGAAAATGTCCATAATAATGAATTATTAATAGAAAAAAATCCAAAAACATGCTCCAATTTCTTATTTATTTAATTCCTTTATATTTTTGTAATTTATGTTATATAAGAAAATATATTTTTTTAAATATACGTTAGAATATATATTTTAACTTTTAAAACACGAACTATGAAGTTTAGAACGTACGACATATTTTTTAGAACATACGTTATGTTTTTTAGAACACATGTTATGTTTTTTCGAACATGAGTTATAAATTATATTATAGAACAAATGAAAAAACGATCCAGATATCTACTGATTTTTTAGAACATTATACTTAATTTTTAGAACACAAACTATATATTTTTTAAAACATACGTTATAACATATATTTTAACTTTTAAAACACGAACTATGAAGTTAGAACGTACGACATATTTTTTAGAACATACGTTATGTTTTTTAGAACACGTGTTATGTTTTTTTGAACATAAGTTATAAATTATATTATAGAACAAGTGAAAAAACGATACAGATATCTACTGCTTTTTTTAGAAAATTATACTTAATTTTTAGAACACAAACTATAAACTTTAGAACATATGTTATGTTTTTTAGAACATACGTTATGTTATTTAGAATGTAAGTTTTTTTTTTTAACAAAAAAATAGCCCATATATTTACTATTTTTTTAAAACATTATCTTAATTTTTAGAACACAAATTATAAAGTTTAGAACATATGTAACAATATTTAGAACATCGTCCTTAACAATTTAAAACATAAATTACAAAAATATAGAGGAATTAAATAAATAAGAAATTAGAGCATGTTCTTGGTTTTTTTTCTATTAATAATTAATTATTATACACATTTGTTTTTTTCTATTAATAATTATTATGCGAATTTAATCAATATTAATAAGTGCATGCATCAAATATTAAACAATAGAAGCTACAAAGGCATTGGTATATTAATCAGCGCGCGGCAAAATACACATGGAAAGCAAATGGCTCAGTGGTAAGCAGTGTGGAGTGTAAGTGAGAAGGCCAAGGTTCGAACCCTAGCAGCACCAGCATTTTTTTTATTAAATTTGACACCCAAAACTACGTAGTTTTGGGTGGTTCTCACCTAGGGGAGGGTTCTCACTTGATCCCTCCCATATATATATATATATATATATAGTAAAACTTCGATAAATTAATATCTACGATCTCGATTTGCAATAGGATAAAATAACAACCTTGCTAAATGCAAGGCAACAGTCTTGCTATTTCTCTGATGAAGTCTAGATTTATGGATGTCTTTGGTTTGCCTAAAGCTACCATTGCTCCTTCCTCGATTTGGTCTTCCTGCAAGTTTGTTTATTCATCCATTTGGAATGAGACCTTTTGACAGTTCTTGAGCCATGGGTGCTCTCCCCGCTCAAGGTCTGTCTCGTCCCAATTTCTATAAAAAAAAACAACCTTGCAAAATGCATAAGATAATAATTTTTAAAAAAAAAATCCTTGAAGCCCACTGAAATATAAAATAATAATTCATTAAATATGTATGAAAATTACGTATATAATTCATAAAATAAAGCTTAAACAATTTTTATTTCAAATTTAATGCTTTTGTAAAATATGTATCTATAAGTCGATTGTTTCTTTTTTTTTCATGCGAACTGAACTCAATTTCATCTTTAACTTTTTAGAGGGCATAAACTACATTCGGCACATTCTTCTCATTTTGAAGCAAGTAAATTTTTAAAGTTTGTACGGCAGTAAAAGCTTCTTTTAGAGAAACATGTGGTATAGCGTTACTATCATCTAGATCTTGAGTGTCATCATCTTCCATAATCATTAATCCTTGAATAATTTCTTCGTCCTTATGCGATTCCATTAAAGCTTCATTTTCGATAAATTAATAATCCTGTAAGATAATAATTTTCTAGGTCCCAAGGATATTCATTTATAGAGGTCTTATTATATATATAGTTTTTTCCAAAATTTAGAATCATTTTATCTTCCCATCTACAACTTCTTCTTCTTCCTCATATTTTCTTATGTTTCTCTTCCCTAAAAAAAGCTCCACCGTTTTTCGCTTTGCCGGAAATCTAACCGTCTAATCATTTCAGAATTCAAACTGTAGGTTCCAAACACATAGTCTCAACTTCTGACCTGAGGAGATCAGATTTGGATACTTCTATCAGTAGTTCGACCTAGGCAGAGTTCTTGGAGAAATTGCGTGTTTTTATTATGTTCTTTCATCTTTCTTTTATTAAGGTAAGTAATGGTCAACTATCCTTTGGATTTGAGTATATATATATAAAGAGGGACTCCCTTACTTTTTATTCTAAGGGGGTGTCGTTTGATAAAACTGAAAATTAAGTGCTGAAAAAATAAGTACTGAATTTTAAGTGTTGAATATTATAAGTGCTGAAATTATTAAATTATATAAGTGTTTGATAAATATTAAAAATAAGTGTTGAATATTAAAATATTAGTTGATAATGTTTAACTTAAAATTTTAAGTTAAATTAACTTAACAAAATAAGTGATATGTATCTTAATTGAATAATTTAAGTGGTTAATAAAAACTATTATCAAACACACTTAAACTAAATAAGTACTTAATCTATTAATTTAAGTGATTTTTATTGTTATCAAACAGGGCCTTAGTTAGTGTTTGATATGTAGCTTAATTGAATAATTTAAGTGGTTAATAAAAACTATTATCAAACACACTTAAACTAAATAAGTACTTAATCTATTAATTTAAGTGATTTTTATTGTTATCAAACAGGGCCTTAGTTAGTGTTTGATAAAACTTAAAATTAAGTGCTGAAAAAATAGGTACTGAATTTGAAGTGTTTGAATATTATAAATGCTGAAAGTATTAAATGATATAAATATTTGATAAATACTAAAATAAGTATTGAATTTAAAAATATTAGTTGATAAAGTTCAACTTAAAGTTTTAAGTTAAATCTTTTGACATACCGGAATAAGTGATTCTATAACTTAACTAAAATATTTAAATTATTGAAGGCTCTGATAGCCATAATGGATTTTTCTAACTCCTAAGGGACGGGTAATGAACCAGGATCTATATAAATAAATCAACAGATTTAGGCTTACCTCTTATAGTGCAGATTCGTTGAACAGCAGCGAAAGTACTCAACTTTGGCTCTGTATCACCGATCTAAGAGGTTACTACACCGAATGAGCAATCTCCATTATTCCACGAACTAAGAGCGCTATCCGAGAACAAAATGAGGCGGCTGCTAAGGGAGGGGGGAATAAAAGGATTGTCTTTTTGCAGTCTCTGATATTTAGTTTAGGGTAAACTAGTGTAGGAAATATATTCTGTCTCATGTGTTAGGTTTAGCCTCTATAACTATCTATTTATAGCTAGCCTAAACCTAAACTCTAACCCTAACATATCAAGTTACGGGTGGACCATAAATGGATCGGTAAATGAGCCAGAGCCCATTTAATCCATTTATTCCTACATCTCTCACTCGAACGTAACAAAAACATATTCCATCACTTTGTCTTGTTCATACTCGCAAATAGTTCGTGCAACCGACATATAATCGAGAACTCAAATGTTGTACACACGTTGGAGATATACAACCTCTCGAATTATGTGTGTAATTAAGAAATAGTATGCCTTATTCTAGACTTAATATCACATCCACTGTAATAATTATTATCTCAACAGTTCATCTATATTCACAAACATGCATATATGAACAACCATCCAAATTCGTGAAATATAGGACTACAAGATGTGAACTTGATAAAGACTATCCCTCTTACTACGTTCTTTCCACAATAATTCATTTTACTTGCCTAGTTGGTCCCTGTCCGAGCTGAATTAGTACCTAGCTCTTGAGAGCATCCTTCCAAAGTAGCCAAAATGAATTGCACTTTTTGAACTAGTTAAGGGTATCGAGGATAACTTTTCGAGAGAAAACATGTTTTCACGTAGAGAGTCTCACACTAGAAAAAAAAAAGTGAAATTGTCATTTTCCATCTCTAGGTCATAAAGCACACATGGTATGAAAAACAAGTGTTATGGTGTTCAAATCCTTCCATCTGAAGGAAGCACATGTCTATGCTCAAAACAACACCATACGAAGGTTTTAGTTTTGATGTGGCATACCATCTAACCTTAGTCTCTCTCATTGTAAGACTACCTTCGGCTATATTAGACAGAAAATTGTATTCAAACAACTCTGGTTGAAATCTCATGCTGTAACTAATCTTTTGTATATATACTTATCCACTTGTATGTATATTTCTAGCCATACTGTCATTTACTACCCCCATATGAGCAGTTATCCATTTTTCACTCATGTGATTGAAAGAACGATCCTTTAATCTAAATGAATAAGTTGAGCCTTTAATTGATTTATCCCACTTTAGAGTGTCAGAAATTCTAGAGTAATGTTATCATAGTAGTATCTTTCTTGGTGGTCAATTCGAACCACCCTTGAAATCTAAGGATACTTCGAACAGCCTTGTCTACTCCTAAGGTGCCTAAAAGAGCCAAATCAAACACATACATCTGGGCAGGGGGTAAAGTAGAAAAATATTTAAACATGTGCCCCTTCATCTTCACAAGTCAAATCAACGGGAGTTCTAAATCTAGTTCTTAAGGAAGGGATAAAATCTACCTCTTGTTCCACATTACCTTCTTCCTCAACAACTTACTTACCCTTTCCCTTAGAGGCTTCTGATTTTCTACCCATTGAAGCTTTTTTTATGAAAATGCTTATAACTTCATTAGATTAACACAATAAGTACAACAAGAAAACAATGGTAAGGAATCAAACCTTACAAGATCTACAAAGAGACTAAAACGACTACAAGGAGCAAAAATGTCATAAAGATATAAAAAAACACAAAACAACAATGAAACATATATTTATCGTAAATCGAAATCTGCAGAAAAGTAGATGCAATCCAATTTTCAGCATTTAGGTCATTTCGAATGTTCGGATTTGAGTCATTTCTTTTGATGCAACCACGTAGATTTATTAATCCACGGATAAGATAAACCGTTTCCGCTCTTGCTAAATTTGAAAAATGTATAAATGAAATAATATTAGAGAATAGATACAATTCAGACGGATGATGAAATCCGACAAAATATATGGAAACTGACTAAAAAGATAAAATAATAAAATAAAACACATAAAATCTAACCCGGTGGAGTAGGAAAGGAAGACAAACTTCCTTCTTCCTACTCAAAGTAGATCATCAAACGAGATAAATTTTGAAGCTTGATAGGTGATGAAATTTGGACAGAAAAGGAGAAAAGAAGAGTGGAAATAGTAGAGGAATTGGGCAGTTATTAATTCTACACAAGATGGTTAGGGTTATGCTAAAACCAAACTTAAATAGCATAAATTGAAAAATAGAGATCAGGTTACAAAGAAATTAAACTAAAAAACATAAATTAAAAACCAAGAGTTGAAAATAGAGTTAGAGTTACCAAAAACTAAATTAACAAGCACAAATTAAAAATTAAAGGTTAGAATCATGCATAACAATAAAAATTAGTACATCAAAAATAAAAAGAGGAACACAAATTGAAAGAAAAAGTTAGGGTTTGTACAAAATCAAAATCATAGAGCATAAATAGAAAAATAAATGTTAGAATCGTGCATAAAAAAAATAGTAAGAATCGATATCTTAAAACTTGAAAGGTTTGAAGGTTTGGGGTTAGGGCTTTTAGAGAGAGAGAGTAAAAATAAGAAGAAGATGAAGAGGAGAGAGAGTTAGGTGAAAAATAAGAAAGAAGATGGAAGAGTGGGTCAAAAGTCTCACTTTTCAATCTGGTTTTTATTTCTTTACTATATGGTAGAACTGTAATTAAGCTGGTAGTATAAATGTGAATAATCAGTGGTACAATTGTAATTAGGAGGCAGCTGAAAATAAAGGAGTCTTGCTGATTTAGAAATTCACACGACGTGTCAGAATATGCACACACCGTATGAATTTAATTTTTAGGATCAGAAAGCCTTCGCTCACAGTCACATGACGTGTTGATTCCTGACACGTCGTGTGAACTCTGTTTCTCTTCCATACGGTTTGTCATCTTTTTCACTTGGCGTGTCACTCCTTTGACCTAACTTCTCCCAACTACTCGTTTTAACACATTTGGTCGACTTAACGTCATCATCATTTAGAGAACGAATCAACCTTTTTGAAAAAGTTTAGGAAGCAAATGGTGTAGTAAGGCAATGTTTTTGTTTTTATTCCATTGATGCAATGTGTTTTATAATTGATTTGAATGAGTATTTGTTGTGTGTTAAAAATGTTTAGGATCCTTTGAAAGGGGACGTCCTAACACTAGACCTATCCATGGATCGGGTTCGGTCCGGACCTACCGGGTTTTTATGTAAAAATGCTCAATCCAAGTTCAGTCCAGTCCACTATTAATTTAAGCGGGTTCGGACTTAAAAATCAAATCTAAGCCCAACCCATAGAAACCCACTTAAAAATATATACATAATTTTTAATTATAAAAAATAAAATTTATACTTAAAATTAAATATTTAATAGTTTTTGTTTGTTTTTCCTTTCCTTTTTCTACCAAAAAAAAATATTTAATATATAAATTAATAATTAATAGGCAGCCGGATTGGACCGGCCCGTGCTATTTTTTATCAATTCCAAACCCGTTTAAAAAACAAACGATGGGCTTTAACAGACCTGAATCGGACTGGGCTTATGATCAATTTTCATTGTCCAAACCCGATCCAAGAGACACAGGCCGAAACGGATACCCGGGCGCATAGATAGATCTACTGCACACTGAATATAAGTCGCAAGTGTGACTTATAAGCCAGACACATTACTTATATAAATGAAGCATGCAATTTTTTCTGGTTACTACAATTTTGTTCATTTTATTTTGAAGTTTTCAAGTATTTTAGGGGGTTGTAGCTAGAGATCATACAGATTAAATTTGTTAAGTTGTAATAATCTTAAGTATAAATTGCATTCAAACCTCTCAAGTTTGGTTTTAGTTTTTTCTTTTTTTTATGGTCCCCGAATTTCAAAACCGTACATACAAGTCTATAAACTTTTGCCTTCTACTTTCTAATCTCTCTACAAGTAGAGTGCTTTCTAATCTCTCTACAAGTAGAGTGCTTTTGTGGCGATCGCCAAGAACTATTTTCTAATCCCTTAAATGCACAAAGAGAGCTTTATTAAACAATTTGAATATACCACTGGATAGTAGCAAACAACAACAACAAAACCTTAATCTCGAAAAAATTGGAGGTCGGCTAACATGAACTGTCATACGAAACCGTAAAATCAAATCGTGTCAGCGACATAAATTCTCTCCCTCCACTCCAATAGCACTGAATAGTAGCATTTGCATAAAAATATTTCTTGCTCTACAGAACAAAGAGAAGATCTATAATTTATCTAGTTGGACACTGGATAAGACAGCTTATACAAATGTAAAAAAGACAACTGCCTATTCTTTAAGGCATTGATTAGCAATGTCCATCCAATATTCACAATTGCTAGCTTATGTTTTCTTTAACATTAGACTTTTCAACTTTTGAGATTTGTCAACCTTTATTCCTTTACAGAGGATAGATAGCTTGTTAGCAAAGTATTCAATTAATGTCAAAACTTCAACTCTGCTTTCACTGATTGATGATATAACAGCCTATTCTTACTTTTCATACAACACTGTAACCATGAGTTTATTCTGAATTATTTACTCAACTAAACCAATTATAAAGATGTTCATAATCTTGATAACATATCAAATAGGAGACAATCACAACAACTTTGATCCGAGTTAATACCGTCAATGACGGATTAACAAGATTAAAATGCATCACAGCTACAAGTTCTTATCTTCAATGTGAATCGTGTTATCCGGTCATGACCCGCTTTGACACCCTAATATTAAGAGAACGAGTAGGCATATATGTCCTGTTAAGGCATGGACAGGATATTTACTATGGTAAAGGGAAGGACAGACAACCCAATGAGCATAAGTCATTATAGATTAATGCCCTAGGGCTAAAAACAACCAAAGGTGACCTATTTAGGCCATGTATAAAGATGTAATGGTCAAGGGTAAAGGCCACAGGATGATGATACACCCCGTTTGACACGATTATTATTTTTTTGTCATTTATATCATAGATAATCATGTTGAATAGATAGATCATATAACATGATACAGGCCGTCTTGTGACAGTTTTGACATCACAAGTAGCTGTATCCTGCACTAATCCTGAAACCAGGAAAGAAAAGAGAGAGAGAGAGAGAGAAAAGGACATCACTTTATCCTTAGCAAATCCACAAATAATGGAATGTTATATCAAACCCGAAAAGTCTAATGCCACTCAATAATAAAGAATTCTCCTAAAAGACACCACTAGGTGCAAACTTGCAAGACATCATATCAACCTATAAAACTGCTACAATACCAGGAAAAGGAAAGGGAAAGATGAAGTTTGTTTTTGCTTACAACATCAAGATACACATGCACATCTTAATAGCTTCCAAGCTTCATCAAATTCAAGCAGATTTCATGTAGAAATGTAAAATAATGAAGTAAACATACTAAGGCTGATTCTAAACTGCACTGCAATTTCCTACATGGTACTTGGGATATAGGCTGAACCGTCAAAAAGAAGCAAAGGCCAAATTCTATTTATACTACAGTCTACTAAGGCATTGTAAATGCAAAAAATTTATTCCAGAAATGTGTCAGCAGAGAATTTATGCAGTGACCCTTGACCGACCTTTTGCTATTCTTCGTGCAATGACTTTCCTACCACCCTTTGTTGCCTTCCTGCTCATATAACATACAGAGTTCAGCAATTAATTTAACACACGCATAAATAAACAAATATGCATCATCTTGATCATGTGTGTTTGTAAATGCATTTCAAAAGAAACGGCAACACCACAGATTCAAGAATAGATGAAACGGGCAATGTATCAGATTCAGATCCAAGGCAGGGAGGCCATGAAACACAGCCTTGCCAATGGCAAAGCATTATCATTAGCCATTTTTCTATTGAAAAAGTAAGCCCTTCTTTATGCATCAGTTTTAGGAAGATAACAATAACTAGAGATGCACAACAAGGAGCACCATTCATGACAGCCCTAGCAAACAGAAGTACTGATTCTTTTGCCAACTGTTTCAAAAATTAGCAATTGTAAATTCTCTGTTTCTCACAGAAAATAAGGATGAAGCTGCAAAAGGGCGGGAGAGATAAATACCGTGCAAAGTACCCATGATTTCTTTTACGCCTTAGGGTACTAGGTTGGAATGTCCTCTTAGGGAACAAGATCATTGGTTCATCTGATGAATCACCTGAATAACACAACCAGACTAGTTATACTACATAAATCAGAAAGTAATCAGTAAGAATACTCCATCACTAGCTAGGTCCACCCCTTATTTCCACTATCAATGAAATGACAAACAAAATTTCATGGTTTTACTTAGGAACAAATACTTGTTACGAGACAAGTTAGGCATGTCAAAGGCTATCCGATCTACACAACTTGTTTTCAGATACAGTCTAAAGTAAATTCATTTCTTGTGCTAGAAGAATATTAAATTCAAAGAAATATTTAAAACCCATTAAGAACCATGCAACAGATGGATTAAAAAAATCCACCACAGGGAACATATATATGACAGGAGAGATAAGCTGAAATTGAAATTACATCAACTTTGCAGAAGCAACTAAGAAAAAGGTGGATTATATTTGGTCATAATGTCAGGAGAAGACAAATTTTCCTTATAGTCACTATCCAAAATCATAACATTACCATATATATACTCTCACGTGTGCGCAAGTCGTCATATGTCAAAGACTCACATACGTATTCAAGGCATTGCATCAGTATCTCCTAGTATGCTATGAATAGGATCTAATACAGTCAAGGTAATTCACGAGTCCCACTCAAAAATTAAAAGAAATGTGCATCTAGATGTTCCTGCTTCAATACTCTCTAAATATCATAGCAGAAGGCGATGCCTCAACATGGACAGCTTTGAAATTTGAATATATCTATATATATATAAAATTCCCATGCGTGCCAAGCCTCCAAATAAAGGGTGCATTTGAAATTACAAAGTATAAGTAGCAAAGAAACAAAAATACCAACATAAGTGGTGTGGATATAATTGAATAGAGAAGAGAGTTAACCAAAAGACTAATTATACTGCGGTTGTACATGACAACATACTATTTGTTATTAATAAAAAGCATAAACCAAATTAAGAAGCTATAGATTGAAAAACCTCAAAAGTAACAGAAAGAAAAATGAAAAATGCAACTGATATAAGCAGTAACATTGACAAACAGGAGTTGCTAAAAAAAGAATGCAAAATCAATCATATTCTCATACTAAAGCACTAGATGTTAAAAGTAATTAACAAGAGATTCGTGTTCTGATATCGATTTCCAAGGATGTTTATCAAGAACAAAAATTTTAATAGGTGAGAGAGAGAGAGAGAGAGAGAACCATCAGGCAAGAAGAAGCGGAGAGAAGGGAGACCACATGGATGCAAAAACCCTTCATTTATAAGTCTATTAACAGAATGGTCGTCATTTTGGGGTAAGTAGATCGAATTCTGAAATTTCGAAAGAGAAGGGAACATCTGAGGGGTAATTTGGAGGCCATGAGATGAAATCTGAGAATTCGTGTTACGCTGGAGAATCGGATTCGACAATACCATGCGATTCATCAATGAAGCTCCTGTTCGAATTAGGGATTTGGTGGCCATTTCTTCTTGAGACCAAAAAGAGACAGTTACTTGCCACTTCTCGAACTAGAAAAACCCTACTGAGGGGGCTGGTAATGGAGATTTGAGAGACTCAACGGAAAGTCGGAAACAACAGAGATACTGGGAGAGAAGAGGAAAGGTTAATTGGGCCTCTCAGAGCCCATCATTGGCCTCTAAAAAGCCCAAATTACTATTTTTCTCTCGATCCTTATAGTTAAGATTGTAAATGGATTGGAGATCCGTGATTTCGCATCCTAATCCATAAAGATACAAATTGTTATAGGGGTGGCTAGGGGTGCAAACGAGCCTTGGTAGTTTGCAAACTATTCGAGCTCGGCTCGGTGAAAGTTCGATCAAAGCTCGGTTCGATAGGACTCGACTCGAGTTCGGGATCGGCTCGAGCACTAACGAGCTGAGTCCGAGCTTCCTCAGGTTCGGCTCGAAAGCTCGCGAGCAGACTCGATTATTTTTAATTAATATATATATTTCATTATTTATATATATATATATATATATATATATATATATATATATCATTAGCTATTATTAGTTTTCATCACAATTCACAACTCAAATAAGATTTAACCCATAAAAAAAATAACACAAAAAAAAACTTAGACATTTGAATCTTTAGCGATACAATTAGGTTTTGATAAGGAATAAAATATATTACAAAGTTTAATATATATATCATTGTTTGAAATTTTTCTCCAAGCTTACTGTTCTGAAATCTCGACAATAACATGATTGTTTTTCTTTATAAATATTTTAAACTCATATGGAGTATGTTATAAGGCTTTTCTATTTTTATGATACTTATTCTATGCATGTATGATGAATTTGGTTAAAGCTCGTTAGAAGCTCGGTTCGGTCAAAGCTCGACCAGATTCGGTCAAAGATCGGCCAGATTCGGTCAAAGCTCGGCTAGCTCGATTCGAGAGGGCTCGGCTCGAGATACTAACGAGCCAATGTCGAGCCTACCTAGGGTTCGGCTCGGTTCGACTCGGTTGCACCTTGTTCATCTGGTAAATTTATCAAATCATTTGGTTAGATATAATTTTATTTGATTTAGGTTTAATATATCATTTGCCGCGCGGATCTTATCCAAAAAAAACTTGATTTTACCTTGAACTTTAGAAGATCTTGATAGCCTCCTCAACTTACATAAAATGTCCAGATAATCTCTCAATTTGCGTAAAATGTAATCAATTAACCACTAGGTTACAAAAAAAGTAAATTACATGTGAAAGTTATGTTCCACGCATCTTGTGGAAAAGTAAAATGACAAAGGTCAGAGTATGAGGTTCTAATATTAGAGAAGTCAAATTTTAAATAACAGTTGAGCAAGTAAGAACTTCATTTTAAATGTGTATTAATCTAGGAAAAATTACCAAAATAGGTCAAATGGAAAGCCCATTTACATATTTAACCCATTTACTCAACTTACTACATATCTAGACTGATTTTGTGTGATTTTCCCATAATACCCTCAATATTTACGCGCGGCTGTCTTCCTCCCGTCTGACTTCGCAGAGGTTAGCATATGCGAACCTTGCGAAGCTAAATATGCGAAGCCTGCGAACCTTGCGAAGCTAATGTTTGGTTTAGTTGATGATTTTAGTTAGCATATGCGAAGCCTGCGAAGCTAAATATGCGAAGCCTGCGAAGCTAATGTTTGGTTTAGTTGATGATTTTAGTTAGCATATGCGAAGCCTGCGAAGCGAATGTTTGGTTTAGTTGATGATTTTAGTTAGCATATGCGAAGCCTGCGAAGTGAATGTTTGGTTTAGTTGATGATTTTAGTTAGCATATGCGAAGTCTGGATGTGTTTTTAACAAAATTCGCTAAGTGGTATATAACAAAAAATGGCAAACAACAACAGATTCAAACATTATTTAACAAAAAAATCAGAACATAGATGAATACACCAACAATAATTCAGTGAGATTTATAGAATTAGGCTTTTTCTCTGCGTTTTCCAATCTTCGGCCTCACGGAACGAGGTTGTCGTTCGCTCTAAAATCACCCTCTTTCTTCCATTTTCTCTGTTGTTCGCCTTCTTTCTCATCTTTTCTCTCACTGTTCACCTTCTTCTACCGTCTGTTCGCATTTTTCCCCTTCTTTGCTCTCATTGTTCACCTTCTTCTACCGTCGTTCACCTTCTCTCACCGTCGTTCGCCCTAAAATCGCCCTCTCGTTTTTCCTCTATCGCCGTTCGCTTCCCTTTTCTCTCACCGGAGTAGGAGTTGCTGGAGAACGCCGTCAAACAACAACGGATTTTGCAGGTTAGATCTCTGTGGAAGGAGGAGGAGTCATTTTGGGTGAAGAGGAAACCGTAAGGAAGAGGAAGAGGAAGATGAAAGATTGGGGGTATTATGGGAAAGTTACACAAAACAGTCTAGATATGTAGTAGATTGAGTAAATGAGTTAAATATGTAAATGAGCTTTCCATTTGACCTAGTTTTGTAATTATCCCATTAATCTATTATGTGAATTGTATTATAACATTCTAAGGTGCGTGCAACACATAATCTGCATGCAACTTCTTCTTTTTCTTTTTTTGTAACCGGGTAATTAATTGATTATATTTTAAGAAAGTTCAGAAGACTATCGGTACATTTTAAATAAGTTGATAAGCTATCAGGACACTTTGAATGTTTAGAAGTTAATCAAACTTATGGGATAAATTGACAAATTCGGAAGACAAATGATATATTAAGGCTTAGATTTAAATTTTATGTTCCAGACTGAATTTTTTTAACATAAATTTACGAGGACAATTATTGGGCAGTTGAACACCGTTGAGATAAAAAAAATAGTCCAATGAGAGCCAAAAAAAAATTCATAAACATTTACAACATTTCGTTTATGAGCAAAAGAATCATTTTCTTTTTCAAATAGTGTTTGATGAACTACTTATGTTCTCAAAACAATCTAAACCTAATAATTTCCTAATAAGATTTTTTCTGTGTAATTTATAATCTGTATGAATTTTTGGGTAAATTACATACGTGGTGTACAACCTTTACCCATAATCACACTTTGGTATACAACCAAAATTTTGTTACACTAAACTGTACAATCTTTTAGTGACCTCCCACTAAAGTGTACAGCAGGTAAAAATGACCGGTCAATGCTCAGTCAACGCGTCACCTCAGCTTTGACCGGTCAAAAAGTCACAAAAATTCAACCACTTAATATAAAATTACTTTTATACTCCTATCTCTTTATATCTTCTTCCTTCTATTTCTTTCTCTCTCTTCAAATTTGTTTCTTTCTCTAACCTCTCTCTTTGAATTTCTTTATCTCTCTAACCTCTCTCACTAAAATCAATACTATCAAATTTTTGTAGGAAACTTCAAATTTCTTTCTCTCTCTAATCTCTCTCTCCATAATAGCAGGTTCAGAACTGAACCAAAAACATAACTATCACATTATTTTCCTATCCACTTTTGAATTGTACAGATCAGGAATGCGAAACCGAATTGGAGAGTAAATTTTGTTTCCTCTATTCAATGTTTTTGTCGTCTTTAAAAATCTTTAGTCTCGCCTTTATAGGAGGCAAATTAGTTCCAAGTTCATTCAACAAATATTTCCAAAATTTCTTGCAGTGACACAATATTCTAAAATAAATTGAGCATACAGTATATTAACTTTATCCAAAATAAGCGTGAGCTTTAAAAGAATGCCTAAATTGCTAAACTTAACTAAGACCACTAGTAAATTTTCAAATCCATATTCTCTCTTTTTTTCTTTTTTTTCATTTTTTCTTTTTTTTTCACCATTTGTAAGAGATTCAAGTCCGTTTTTCTGTGCAGAAAAAAATAATATAGAAGAGAAAGAAGTGACCGTACCAAATGTCGATAGTATGATAGTTATGTTTTTGGTTCAGTTCTGAACCTGCTATTATGGAGAGAGAGAGAGGTTAGAGAGAGAAATTTGAAGAGAGAGATTAGAGAGAGAAAGAAATTTGAAGTTTCCTACAAAGATTTGATGGTATTGATTTTAGTGAGAGAGGTTAGAGAGATAAAGAAATTCAAAGAAAGAGGTTAGAGAGAGAAACAAATTTGAAGAGAGAGAAATAGAAGGAAGAAGATGAAGATATGGAGAGATATGGGTATAGAAGTAATTTTATATTAAATGGTTGAATTTTTTTGACTTTTTGACCGGTCAAAACTGAGGTGGCGCGTTAACTGAGCATTGACCGGTCATTTTTACCTGCTGTACACTTTAGAGATTGTACAGTTTAGTGTGACAAAATTTTGGTTGTACACCAAAGTGTGATTACGGGTAAAGGTTGTACACCACATATGTAATTTACCCTGAATTTTTTGATGCTTATTCCGTGTAGTATTTAGGCATTACATCCATTTACCTTGACCTTAAACTATCAAAATCATTGATCATGTCTTTGAACTAAGCAAAATCATAAGTCCGCATCCTATCCTAAAATCAGAAAATGTGACTATTAGATATAGACTCAAATAATCTTTGCGTTGGTTCAAAAAAAGATTTGGTAACGAGAATTTGAATAGATCTATCTCCAACACTGTAGGGGGCACATTCCATAAAACAGATTGTAAGAAATAGCAGGCAGTCAATTAAGGAGGCACTTGCAATATTACCTGAATTAGTACTACCATAAAATTGATTGATACATGTGTTAACAAATAAGGAGAAGATACAAATCCAACCAACAAATTACATAGCAACCCAAGTTCACCAATTAGGAACTTACTTGCCACTTTAAAATTACATTTCCCTTAAAAGTATAAACCACCAAATATTTAGGATAAATCAATTAAGAATGGAAAATTTAAGAAAAAGAAAGAAAAAGTTATATATATATATATCAACTGATAACTAATCAACACAACTGCAAGTGTATACAAAATCACCGGTTAAAATTTCAGTCTATGCAGGTCCTATTCGTCCTTCTGAAGCGCGGAAATCCAATCTGAGGCTGCAGCATGTGTGTCTGCCTCAATATGATTAGAAAGCCATAGAGGAGTTACCGCAACCTAGTTTTCACATGAAAAATACACATCATTAAATGAATTAGGCATTTCTATATAGATTTAAGCAGAGTAATCTCCAATTTTAGTTGTATAGTTCATTGTAGAAGTTACCTATTTTGATTCAATACCTTATGACTAACATGGCATTTAAGTAGTTCTTAAGCTATGAAGCACCGATACGGGTACGCATACGGGTGCGGGTACGCGTACGGGTATGGCAAACGGCATTTCTAAAAAATATGAGATACGGGTACGGCGGGGATACGGCAAATTTTATATATAATTAATAATATATATATCATTTATAATGAAAATTCAAAAGATACATAAATATATAAATCACAAATCATATTCATAAAGTCATTATAAAAAAACAAATAATACTCTCAAGTCATTATAAAACCACAAATACCAGTAATCTTGGATTATTTCATTTTAATCCTTCTATTTACTGGGGTTTTTTTTTAAAAAACCCTTATACTTTCAAAGTTTTTTAAAAAAAAACCCCTAAAGTATCCCCAAAGTATCCCTGACGTGTCCCCGAAGTGTCCCCGGCGTGTCCCCGCGTATCCCCTCATTTAAAAAGAAAAAGAAAAAAGGGGATACTTCCCAGGCGAATCCCGTACGTATCCCGGCGAATCCCCGCACCCGGAGTATCGGATACGCGTACGGTGACCTCCGGGAAGTATCGGTGCTTCATAGTTCTTAAGACATGAGTATTTTACTAACTGTTAAGGAAAAACCGAATAGTGAAAGTGTCCAAATTGCAGATGTAGCTATGCTGCTGGCTTCTAGTCTATACCAGAACAAGCCAACAGGCTACCTATTCAGACATGAAAACAAGAGCCATTGTTGTGTTTCAACTTACAAATCCGTTTTCAACTGCTCTAAAATCCAAATCCTCGTCTGCATCTTCCTTCTCCTTGTCCGTGAACTGCAATCATATTCATAACAATGCTAACTTAGTTCATCAATGTCATACAACCACAGAACTTCAGGACACAAACCAGTAAAGAAAACAAAAACAAGGACAATCAAACTCATATGCAAGATGCAATTGAGATTAAGAACATGTGTATTACAGCATCTCCAACCCTCGATTCTGCAAAGGAAACCTTAGAGATGTCTTGGGAAACCTTAGAGATGTGTTGAACGAAAATCTATAGTAGCTATATATCATCACAGATCTTGATTTACAAGTATTTGTTTCTTAAGTAACAATTACCAGAAGCAAAAAAAACATCTCAACCGCATGTTGGAACAGACAGGAAACTCAGGATTTCACAATTCTAACATAACAAGCCACTGGACATCACTTGAAAGGCCATCTAGAGCTGTTCATATACAAACATTTAGTAAAGGGATGTTCATTACCTCAAAACGGAAGTACTTTTTCACTCGAACTTTGTCCGACTTCCCAGCAGCCCCAACTGTCTCAATCTCCACATTCTTCTTTTGTGTGGTAATACGACGAGCTGCACCCTATGAAAAGGAAAAGAAATAATACCACTAATTCAGAGAGACGAGAATGAGTATTCTTTCTGAAATAGATACTAAAGGATAAAATATAATGATATATGATATGATTTTCAGCAATACTACTCACAGCAGCAGAGGCATCTCGACTGAGCTGCGCAAGCTGAAGGCCAAGGCTCTGTTGATTAGACATGAAGTTTCCAGGTCCAGCAGAAGGATTCCGGTTGGCTGAAACAGCTAACCAGCAGGGTGAGGATCTCCACATACTTTGTTTAGTCTGCTTGAAACCCTGCCAAGTAAAAAGCCACACATGCCTTAAGAAGACATAGATATATGATACTTCCGGAAAGTACGAAGGAATAGCAACATCCACTTATCCAGAGTAAAAGGCATTGCACAAAGTTCTGCTGCTCCAGCAACATACCTAATTGAGCACAAATAATTGTTTTGTTTTATGGAAAAAAGAAACAGATTTTGTTTATTTCCATCTATTGCAAGACAAACAAAATCATCACTCTTACAAGATAAGTTAACATATTACACAAACGATATACCCTATGGGAAGTCAGGAAACAGCACACAACCCTTTTATAGTACACAATAAGAGCTGCTTGTGATAACACCATGGAGGAGACAGTTTACTTGACACAAACAGAATACCATTTTTTTTGGGTAATTAATTTATTAGTCCCTATATTTTGACAAAACACACTGTTTAGTCCCTGTATTTTCAAAAACACATGGTAAGGTCCCTAACCTTTTTCTCAGTGAACTGTTTAGTCCTTTCGTCTGTTTGTTAGATTTTTTACTGTTTATGACTTCGGAAATGACTAAATTACCCTCTGCTATTTACCTTCAAACTTCATAAGAGGAAATCCAATTTAGCAGAAGAAGCTATTTGTATGGAGAACAAGAAAAAGAACAGACTCAATGCTTACGAATTTGAACGATTAAGAAGAAAATCAAGAAGAAGAACACTTAAAGTTGATTTCAGATGCATTAAAGTTTAAAGAAAAGGAAAATAAAGAAAAAGAAGAACGCAAATCCAAACTGACTAACAGAATCATCATGAGAGTCTAACGGCAGGGACTAAACAGTTCACCGGAAAAAAAGTTAGGGACTAAACAGTTCACCGAGAAAAATGTTAGGGACTTTACCGTGTGTTTTTGAAAATATAGGGACTAATAAATTAATTACCCTTTTTTTTTTGTGTGTGGACATTTATAAATAAATATATAGAACTTCAGAATAGCTATTGCATTTCTGAGCTCCATTATTTTCATTTTCATCTATCCTTAAGCCCAAAAGTGCTTCCAACAAAGTGAAATATCATCTTCTTTCTGTTTGCTGACCTCAACAGATAAACCTTAAAGGCCAATTTGTCAAAGTTGCTGCCTCGTATTCAGAATGTCTTAAGTTTTTATGAAACATCTTCAACTAACAAACCCTCATCTATGCCAGATAGTCCTAGTCCTGATCACAGGAATAACTAGAAGAGATGATGTCCATATGGACTTTGGAAAAACAGGGCATTAAAAATGAAATAATATGAAATATGAATACAAATGTCAGCAGGCCACCCAAGTTGTAAATAGTTTATCTACTTTGATTTACTGACCACTGTCTAAGGCATTTTAGTTAACGATAAGGTGTCTGCAGTTTCGAGGAAAAATCTTATGATAAGCAGGATAAAATTTATACCTCTCTATTACCTGAGGCAAATTATGCTACAAGGCATAAGCTAAAGAAACTGTCCGAAAAATAAAATAAAAACTGATCAGGCCATTACAAGAACCTTGACAATGTTTAGAGTGATCCTTGTCCTAGTTAAATTAATTTATTGAATTCTTTGTTTTGATTCTGGTGAGACATTATTTCCTCAACAACAGCCTTATAATGATGATGCAACAATGCAAAAAGCAATTTTCATATCCAACCTATAAACCGTCAAAAAGCCAGTATGCAAACACTATTATTGCCAGGAGTATGTAGTTGATAATTGTAAATAAATGGCTACCAAAACTAAATTTTAGAAGTATAAAATTAACACAAGAATTAGAAGGATGACTATAACAGAAATGCTAGTGAAGCCCATTGATCCAGTTGGATATTGCATTCAACAGTGCAATCTAATAAACATTTATGAATAATAACTTGGACTTTTAGAACAATTAAAGTGCGTCTCTAAATCAAAACTTCCATATATTTATTCCGAGTACATGCTTCAAAAGTTCAATTATAGTCAAAGAAAAAGGAGCATCTTTTAAATATAGCTATTGAATAAAAATCTCTTAATCTTCTAACGAAAAAAAAAACATAGATTTGCTCTACGAAAGTTCTCAATGTAAACTTCCAACTTCCAAGAGCATATATGTCTCTCCTAAAAACATGATCTTGTGGCCACGCACTCAGTTATCTATGTGTGACACATGGAGAGGGGGGGAGAGGAAGCAAAGTTTCTTTTTCTGTTCTTACTAGAAGATTAAATTTCAGTATTTCACAAAAAGCTTCCATCTCAAACTTTGCTGAATGGCGATGGGCATGTGGCAGAAGCACTTCTAACATTCATTATTTGGACTGTTAAAGCTGCACAAAATTTTCTATGCAACTTTCCTCAATAATGATTTAGAGTTAGGAAATGATCATCCATGTATTGTGACCCTCTTTTGAATTCTCAGCAAAAAAAAATTGCTCACCTTGTGTGCAGATGGAGATGTGGGAATCTCTACATGTAGAGAGCAACTCTTTGGGAAAGTCCCCGTCTCGATATCTTTGATAGCAGCATTTATCAGAGGTAGACATACAGCAACCGCATCCTTAAAGTCACTTTCTTGGCTTTCATCCTTCTTCCTGTAATGGTTTTGAACTCTAAAAGTATTGCTTATAAACAAAAACAGAAAAGAGGTACAAAGTCCACATTATCAACTAACCAGTTGAGAGATATTGATAAAGATGGGACACCGGAAATTAATGCCTCTCGAGCACCAGCAACAACTCCTGAGTAAAACCTGGAGGAATTTCAAGACATAAATCAACCCTTCAATAGGGGGGGTAGAATATAATGATTTTGTTGGGGAGCAAAGATAAAAACTCATATGGAATATGTACTGATTCTACTGTTAATGTTCCTAACTCAGATACAGAGCTTGTGATGAGATCTCATAGTTACAATATGATTTGGCGAAAGTCCTTCAGTTCAGTAACATAATACTGGGGTAAACAAACTGATAAAAGCTGGTGAATAATGCTCAGCAAAGTCCTTACATGTGATTACCACAGCTTGATCCTTTGTTGATTCCACTAATCACCTGCAAACCAAATCAGAAATAATTTCTCAATAAGAAACTAATACCAAAAGCTATTAGTGATCTAAAGCATAACAGCATTTTAAAGCTAACCAGCAAAGGCTTTGTCCAAGCAAACAGTGCTCCGGACAATGCTAATGAGACACAATCCACTGGAGTCCCTGAGTCAGAAATAACATTACCAAATTATAAGCATTTGAAACTAAACGGTAGAAATTAAAGCATGCATAAGAAGCCAACAATTTCAATGTTATGATCTAAATATTTTATCATCATATCATTAAGAAAACCGCACAAGTCTCTCAAAATAACAAGATTTTCATATATACTAATACATCTCAAAATACCTACAAGTCACTCAACTTCGACAAAATTAAAGAAATAGATAAAGTATCCTTCTTCAAGAATATCAAGCATAAAAGGATAACTTAAAATTCAATTGTACCTGTAACTTCAAAAGCTGTGGCCCCCTTAATTTCAGTAGAAGTCACAGCAACAGTTTCTCGTAGAGTAACTGAATGACCAGATACTGATTTGTCCCTAAACCAACAGATTCAAAAGCTAAAGAATCACAAGATGTTGCCAACTTCAGTAGAGGTACTAGAAAAGAGAGAAAACAGAAGAATTGCCTATATAAAATCCAATGAAAAACCAGGACAAAAATGCCAAAAATGATCAAAGAAGACCAATTTAATTTTACATGGAAGATAAAATGCAAGATATATATGGAGCTACAGAGAACCTAAATATCCTCATATTGAATTTATTCCAAACTATAAGAAAATATAATTACTAACAGAAGAGAACACGAATTTGCAATTTGAATTCAACAATGATTCAAAACTAGAAATCAATAAGAACCCACACGCCCAAATAATTAATTCTAGACAATTCAAAATAAAACAAGAAAGGCAAGGAAACCCACGATTCCGGCGCGCAGACATGGACATTGTATAAATTTTCACGGACCAAAGCTTGAACAAGATAAACAAGGCCGGGCGAGTCAATCCCATCACCATTGGTAATCAAAACAATAGGTTTTGAATCATCTTCAGTCTCAGCAGCATTTTCCGCCGAAGTAGAAGTAGAAGGCTCGGTTGATTTATCATTATTATCATTTGATTGGTTCCTTTCTTCTCCCTTTCTGCTTGACAAAACTTCCTGAAGATTAGAAACCAAGCCAGGAGGCAAGAAATTGTTTCTGACAGAAGTCATTGTAATAGGGGAAATATATTCAAGAAATATGATTGAGGGGAAAAGGGATAAAGGGTGTATAGAGGAATCAAAACCCTAGAGAGAGAAATAGAGAAGAAAGCAACAAAAGGGGGATAATAAAAAGCTGAAAATGGAAAAAAAGAGAAATGGATGGATAGAGTAGACCGGGTCCAATGGGGATTACTTGATAGAGAGAGAAATCAAGGGGTAGAAGTAGAGAGAGAAAGAGGAGATTAGGGAGGAAGAGAAAGGTAGTTAATTTAACAAAGTATCATGATTAAGATAGGTAGAAGAAGGAAAAGGAATAATGTGTGTTTTGTCCTTCAAACTTGAAAGAGGAAGAGAACAAAGATGACTAATCATTTTCTTCTCAGAAAAAAAAAAATAATAATTTATTAGTCCCTGTATTTTGACAAAACACACCGTATTTTCAAAAACATATGGTAAAATCCATAACATTTTTCTCGATGAACTATTTAGTCCCTAATATTTTTCTCGGTGAACTGTTTAGTCTCTGCTGTTAGACTCTCATAAAGATTCTGTTAGTCAATTTGGATTTGAGTCAAAATCTATTTAAAATAAAAATATAATTTAACTACCCTTTACCACAAAATCAAATATATAAGGTCATTATCTTCATTGTTTCTCATCTTTGTGTTCTTCTTTTTTCTTTATTTTCCTTTTCTGTAGACGCTACTGCATCTGAAATCAACTTTGAGTGTTCTTTTTCTTGATTTTCTTCTTAATCGTTCAAATTCGTAAGCATTGGGTCTGTGTTCTTTTTCTTGTTCTCCGTACAAATAGCTTCTTCTTCTAAATTGGATTTCCTCTTCTGAAATTTGAAGGTAAATAATAAAGGGTAATTTAGTCATTTCCGAATTCATAAATTGTAAAAAATTTAACAAACAGATGAAAGGACTAAACAGTTCACCGAAACAAAGGTTAGAAACCTTACCGTATGTTTTTGAAAACATATGAACTAAATAGTTTTATCAAAATATAAGGACTAATAAATTAATTACCAAAAAAATGACTAATAATTTTATTTTTTTATTCCATTTTGTTTTGCTTCGTATGGGTAAGTTTCACCCTTTAAGTTTGGGATTTATTTGAATTGTTTTAATAAACTTATGGATTTTTTTTTATTTTAATCAATTTAAATATAAAAAATCAATAAAATAATATGATCTTTATTTTAGAAGCAACTTTACGAATAATATAACAGTCCCATGTGTTTATACGATCGCTAAAAAATTTAAAATTGTAATTTTTACAGTGTAAATTACATTTATGGCACTCAATTTTATTTTTTTGAACCTGAAAGTGAAGCTTAAATAGATGATGGATTTGCATCCATATGAATAGTGTTCACAAGCCAGTCTGGCACAATAGTTGAAACAAAATCGTTAGCATTGGAACATGCAAGCCTAGCTACCAAATGAGCCGCATTGTTCGCTAAACGAGAAATAAAAGCTAATTTAAATGAAGGGGTGGATCTTAGCAGGATTCGACAATCTTCCACAATCATACCAAATTCAGAAATGTCATGCTTGTCAGAGTGAATAGCATCTACCACAGCATTAGCATCAGACTCAAAAATAACAGATGAATAACCCAAATTAGCAATCTATAACAAACTCGTGCGGATTGCAAGAGCTTCAATGACACGTGGTTCCTTAATGTTTGGGATAAGACTGCTGCTACAAAAAAGAAAAGCTCCATTTTCATCCCTAATCACTGCTCCCAATCCACTACTCTCTAATTCTTTGAAAATGGCCCCATCTATATTGCATTTGATAAAGCCCGGGCTAGGCTTGGTCCATCTATATTGAGGATTGGGCAAAGCGTGATTACCTCTCATCTGTGAGCCCTGTGCATGTGGGAATGGCGGATCGACCATTGACCGGGCCGTCAATATGTGAGGTGCTTGCGTGTGTTGATTGCCCAAAGCTGGCGCCTTCTGTTGATAGGCTTTCCAATCCTGAACCATCTCCAAACTGATGCGCCAAGCCGTGTCTGCCGGCCACCATCTCATGTGCCACAGGACCCTGTTTCTGTGGTCCCAAATTGCTTTGAGTGCACAACAGATTCTGACAATATCTTCCGGATTTGAGTTGCTCAAGGCTTGGAGAAGCCACTCATCAAGGTATCTGTTATCCACTCTTGGCACCGGAATACCTGCTACACGCCAAATGTCACCTGCGAAACAACAATTAGCAAATAAATGGTTATCCGTCTCTTCTTGCTCCACACAAACTGGGCATTCAGTTGAAATGGGGACTCTTCTCTGGGCCAGCCGAGCTCTAGTGGGTAAGCACTTTGAACACAGCCGCCAAATAAACTGTTTCAGCTTAGGGGGAATCATCAGCTTCCACAACCTCTTCCAACCCTCCTGGGCTCTGCTAGTTTCAGCTAGTCCCATACCTGACAAGTATCCTGAATGAACATTGTAGTGTCCATCCCTTGACCAATGCCAGATCCTCATGTCTTCCCCTACATTGTATGGCAGGATAATATCACTAATAGCCTGCACTTCCACTTCGCTAAAGCAACCATTTAGTCTCTGCAAGTCCCACCCTCTCCCATTTTCAAGTAACAAGTCCGCAACCATCAAATTCTCCATTCCAGGGACCAAAAAGAAATTTATGCAAAAACCCTCTAGGTTAGGAACCCACTCATCCTCCCATACTCTGATTGATCTACCATTCTCCACTCTCCATCTAACCCCTGTTTTCAATATACTAATGCCTTCCCAAATGCTTCTCCAAACCATACTAGGATTATTGCCTAATTTGGAGAGAAGTAAGTCCTCTCTAGGGTAATATTTAGCTTTGAACATTTGACTCACTAAAGTATTTGGGAATTTTAGTAATTTCCATCCCTGTTTACCTAACATTGCTAGATTAAACACATGTAGATCCTTAAAGCCCATCCCACCTGAATCTTTAGGTCTACACAATTTACCACAATCAAACCAATGAATGTTTCTTCTGCCCTCAGGTTTCATACCCCACCAAAAAGAATTCATTAATTTCTGGAGTTCATCACAGATAGATAAAGGTAAGAGGAACGTACTCATACAAAAGGTTGGTAAGGCTTGAGCCACTGACTTAAGAAGCACCTCTTTCCCAGCCTGGGACAAGAATTTAAGACCCCACACACCAAATTTCTTACGGAGCCTATCTATCAGGAAAGCGAAAATTCTGCGTTTAGATCTTCCAATGAGAGAAGGTAAACCCAGGTATCTGCCTGTGTCGAGAGGAGTACACACCCCCAATAACGCTTTGATCTGTAGCCGCAACGGCTCAGACACATTTAGACTGAAGAAAACCCCTGATTTACTCAAGTTAACTGCCTGTCCCGAAGCCACTTCGTATTCAGACAAGATGTTCATGACCTTTCTAGTCTCCTCTATAGTTGCCCCGAAGAATAGGAAGCTGTCATCAGCAAAGAAGAGGTGTGTTACAGCCGGTGCCCTTCTGCAGACCTTACACCCTGATATAAGGCCTTCTTCTTCAGCCTTTCTGATAAGATTAGATAAGACTTCAGCACACAGGATAAAAAGGTAGGGAGAAAGGGGATCCCCTTGCCTCAATCCTCTCCCAGGTACGACTTGGTCAGAGCACTCCCCATTTAAAGCCACTTTGTATTTTACTGTTGTAATGCATAACATCATCCAGCCAATCCAGGTTTCATGAAATCCCATTCTGCCCATAACTGCCTTAAGGAACTCCCAATCGACTCTATCATAGGCCTTACTGATATCAATTTTCAAGGCAACCTGCCCATTCTTCTGCCTCAATTTTATTAATTTTAGTTTTCACAATCTGGTTATTTAACAAAATAATATAAAAATTATTCAATTTTATATTTTTTAATTTATAATAATTAAATTTCAATTAAAATCTTAAAATGACTGTTAAAAATTTCGAGAATTAATAATACTTTAAGAAATTTTAATTTTTTTAAAAATCATTCTGATGTCATTTTGACATTATCTGATTAGAAGAGATGAAGTAAGTTTTTGGAGAGAGAAAAGCTCTAGAAATCGTGGTTTTCGAAAATAAAAACGTGATTCAATGGTAAATGTGGTTTTCAACAACTTTAATTTTTGAACATTTCCATCTTAAGGTCGACAATGGTCATTTTGAGATGTTAATTGACTAAAGTGGTCATAATGTTAGGAAGAATAAAATTATGTGACTTTTATGTTACTGATACAGATTTAAGACGAATTTGATGATTTTAATCGTAAATCAACAAAGAGTTTCTTCTCTAGCTAAACTATGAGTTAATCTCAAGATAGAGGTATATAACCTTGCTCTCAAATAGAAATATTGTTTGATTGATAAAAAGTTAACCATCCTTACAAATTAATGGGGTTTAAATACTTCCCCTAATTGAGTTTTCTCTCTCTAAAAATCCACCATCTTCTAACCAAACACCACCTAAATGATCTTAAAACGAAAATTTTCAAAAATTAAAGTTCCTTAGAATATCATTAACTCTTCAAATTTTTTATTTTAAGGCCGTCAATGATCGTTTTGAGTGGCCACCGCTGTTAAGAAGTGTAAAGTTCAGTGACCATAATGTTAAAATAGATAAAATTCAGCAACCATGGATATAATTTACACAATAAAGTTATAGATTGGCTTCCTACCTCAAATTAGTTTGTTAATTGACATTTTAATCAATTTAGTCTAAAGAAAACCATTAAAACAATTTCAACAACAAATTATATTTATAATAAATTTTCAATTAAGATATTTTCACTGTTTTAAAATCTTAATCAATTAAGCTGAATTATATATAGCAAAATTAACTATCAATATCAAATTATTGTGTTTGATTGAGATCCAATTTTAGTTTTGAATTGAATAAAATGCCAATCAAATGAAAAAAGAAATTAAGTTTTTATTGACAATTCAATTCACAAGTCCATTAAATTGAAAAACGACATAAACTATAAGTTATTTTTATTTTTTCAAAAAAAAAAGGGTACCTTTACAACTAGAAGTTGCTTGGATTTTAGATTTGATGCAATAATACAATATTTTCATAACTAGGAATAGGAATAGAAAAGAAAGAAAAGTGTGTGATGCAAATAATTGTTTGTCAATCTATAAAGACGTGGCTTTACATTATTGAATTAGTGAACTAAGTCCCCGTTAATGATGTTGTTCCATGTTACATCTTTTATGGGTCATATCTTTCTTTTCTTATAAATGCATGGAAAAGCTTGATTAAATCCATTAAATATTAGTATGGTGGTGAAAACGGTGGATCCACGGACTAAAGCGGACTTTTGAGACGAAGAGAGAGGGTGGCGCAGAAGGAGGGTGTTGCAGAGGATAACTGTGTATTCTTCTTTTGATCAACTCTTAATTAGGGTTAGGTGGCTATCTATATATAGCATAGGTTTAGCTTATAAAACGTTAACTCTAATCCTCCATATTTTTGGATAGGCTTGGCCCGTTTCACTTGCGGGTTGATAAATATTTGGCCCATAACACAAATATTCCTAACATCTCTCACTCGCACGTAATGGAACATATTTCAATCCTCAGCTCAGTCTCATCTACACTATTGCAAATAGTTCGTGCGACCAACATACTATCGAGAGCTCTAGTGTTATATACTCGTTGGAGCATATAGCTGCTCGATGTGCATGTATTAAACTTAGAACTATATACTCGTTGGAGATATATAATCTTTATATTTGAACATGGATCGTCACTGGTGTATGCTTTATCCTAGATTCCACATCACATCCACTGTAATAATATTAATCTCCACAGTTTCTTTGTTTTTCACAAATATGCACATATGCATAAGTATCCAGACAGTGAAATACAGAAACTCTCAAGATGTGAACTAAATGAATATCTTTCCCTCCTACATGATTCCTTCCATCATAGTCTAACTCGCTTATCAAATCAGGTTCTTGCTGGTTGGAATTATCACATCAACTTAAAGATGACCATTCCAAGGTAGTCACATTAGAATATACTTCTAGAATAAGTTAAGGATCTTAAGGATAATAAATTTTAAGAAATTATAATTTCACGATGTAAGTCTCACACTAGGAAAATGCGATCGCTAAAGCACACATGGTATGAAACATGTGTTATAATATTATATTCTTTCTTCGAAAGAGGAGCGTGTGTCTTATCTTAACACCATACAAAAGCATAGGTTCAGATGTGCCAAAACATCTAACTTTAGTTCACTACTTATAGTGATTACTTCCGACTATTTAGACAGAAGGCTTTAAGTTGTCTTAAACTTGCCTTTTAGATTACACTTAATATGTTTCATACACATGTAGTGTATATCATCATCTTGCACCATGATGAAACTTCTTTCATACCTTCTACACGGCAGCTTATGTTATTGAACATGCTTTCGAATGGTTCAAAAACAGTCACATCCTTCTATTTGTCACCATGTGACAAAACAAGAAAGAACGCTTGTGTGAGTGCTTTTTTATCTGACATGCATTGTAACATTTAACAGCAAATATTGACAAAAAATATTCGCACTCGTGCATTTGAAAAAATTCATGGAACCTTTATTAATAAATCATGTTCACAAAATACATGAAAAAAAAAGTATGCCTAGATGCTACGCAATCCTTGGGATATAACATGTTTCGTATAAACATCTCTCTTGACATGTTTGGTAAGGGGATCTGTAACCATGTCATGAGTGGATACATATTCCATACTAACTTCTTTGCATGCAATTAAGTCCATGATAAAGTGATACGTAATCTATATATGTTTTGACTTGTTATGGAATCTCTGATCCTTAGTGAAAGCAATAGCAGATTGGCTATCATTGTTAACTACGATTGGAGTATTGGAGAATAGTTTGCAGTCGCTTTAAGATACCTTAATATCCTTTTAACAACTGCCTTATGTGTTTGTCCTAGATTGGATTGATATCTACTTACCATCCCAATGACATGACAAATATTGGATCTTGTACACAATATAACATACATTAGACTACCAACGACACTAGTATAAGGAACATTTTTCATTTGTTCTTTTTCTTCTTGTGTTTGTGGACATATGTTGGTACTGAGGGTGATGTCCTTAGTCATCGAGCTATCTATAGGCTTACAACTGTGCATACCGAATCGATCGATGACTTTGTTGACATAAGTCACTTGAGACAGACCTAACATTTTCTTCAAACGGTCTCTCGAAATCTTAACTCCAAGAATATGGCTTCGCCCATATTTTTCATCTCAAAACTCATACTTAGCCAAGATTTGATCTAATTTACAAAACCAATGTCATTTCCTGCTATCAAGATGTCATCAACATATAATGATAGAATGACAAATTTTCTACCCGAGCGTTTAATATAGACTCAATAGTCTTCTTCAATCAACTTAAAGTCATTCGAGATCATCTGATTATGAAATTGAATATACCAGAAGACTGTTTACGGTCATAAATTGATTTATTCAACTTGCAAAAAATTTGTTCACAACCTGGTACAATGAACCCCACATGTTGTTCGATATAGATTTCTTCATACATTTCTCCATTGAGAAAAACAGTCTTCACATCCATTTGATGTAGCTCTAGGTCTAAACTTGCTACTATAGCTAAGATTAACCTGATAGATGTAAACCTTACTACAGGTGACAATATCTCCTCAAAGTATATCCCTTCCTGTTGTGTATATCCTTTAGCAACAAGGCGAGCTTTATAGCTTTTGATATTGTTGCCAGCCTTTCACTTCACTTTGAGAACCCACTTGCTCCCAATAGCTTTTCTTCCCTCTAGTAAACCAACCAGTTCTTAAACTTGGTTGGATCTCATAGAGTCAATTTACTTTTGCATCGTTGTAATCCATTCTTATTTTCTAGGCTCTGCGTCATTGTTTGGAGTTACTAAAAGAGTCGTGCCTTCGATACCAAATCATCGACGTTTGACTTTTTGGCTTAGTACGATGCAGTTCTGAGTCCTGATAAATATATCTTATATATTCATTGTAACCCAAAACCATTTCTCTTAGACTTCATTCCATATTCTCATCTGAGTCAGAAATCATGCTCCCACTTAAATTAGGATCTATCTCATTCGAAACATTTTGAGGTTCATGACCAAGTTTTTATACTTGATCATGGTCTTGAACCACTAGGTCAAGTCTTTCCTCAAAATTCCTCCCACTCAAATGGAGAGGTTCGTTTGAATCAAGTTCCTCATATAAAGTCAGATCATAGTTTATTTGTCCTACTTTTGGGAACTCGTTCTTTAAAAAGATAATGTCTCATGAATCTATTTCCATCATATAGCCTTCATCATTTTCTCCCACTAGAACATATCCTTTTGATACGTCTAGGTATCTTATGAATATAAATTACGTAGCTCTTGGTCAAAGTTTACCAAACTTGCTTGAGGTATAGTTGGTAAAAGTGGTGCAACCCCATGGTTTAAGCATGCTTAATCGGGTTTGTGATCTGCCCATAACTCATATGGAGTTAAGGTGACAGATTTAGGGGGAAATCTGTTTAGGACATATATAGATGTTAACAAAGCATCTCCCTAATAGGTGATGGGTAGATTTGCTTCAACCATCATAGACCTAACCATGTCGAGAAGAGTTTGATTTTTTTTTTCGAGCAAGACCGTTTTATTGCAGAGTGTATAGAATAGATAACTGGTGTTCTATTCCCTTTTCATCATATAAAGCTTTGAACTCATCTTTTTATCTAACTAATTCTCAACAAGGTTCGTAAACATTCTGAAACAGCTTAAAGCTTCATACTTGTGAGACATTAAGTAGACATGACCATACATGGTATAGTGATCCATTAAAATGATGTAGTAGGCACCATGCCTAGTCCTCGTGTTCATAGGACCACATACGTCTGAATGAGTTAATTACAAGGGAAATTCTGCTTTTGTACCTATTCCAAATGGTTTTCTATGCATTTTTCCTTTAAGAAATGATTCACAATGTGGAAGTTCAACCTTATTATAAACTACCTAATGAACTCTCTTTGGCTAACCGACTCACTCGGTCTTGGCCAATATGGTTTAACCTAGCATGCCATAAACTAACATACTCCTCATTCATAGAAGAGGAAGAAGAATTAAGGGGAAAACATTCATTGGAATTATCCAAAATAACATCCAAAAATGTTAAATCGTTTAAAATGTATCCAAAACTATAAGATTGATTATTCAAACACAATTTTAAAATGTTATAGCTAAAACGAAAAGTCAATCATATGCTCAACAACGAGGTAAGAAAAATAAGATTTCATTGAATCTTGGAAGCAAAGAGGATGTCATGTAAGAGTAGAGTTTGATTGCCTCGCACATTTAATGTGCACATACCAATCTCTTGGACTTCAGCCTTTTAGTTGTCTCCTATATAGATCCACCTTATTCCAATAAGAACTCGTCGAAGCTCAACAAAGGCATTTTATTCTTCATCACGCGGTCTGTTGCACATGAATCAACAACCCATATAGGATCAAATTCGGTTATAAGAACAGTACTAGATACATTTATCTCACTCACATTTGAGTTTATAGAATGTACCTTAGGGGCGGTGTAGTGTTTTACATAGTTCCCTTTCATTTGGCAGTTAAAATATTTCACACATGGGATGTTTGCCTTCTTTCTGTTCTTTATTCCCTTCTGCTTTGTTAGGCTCTTTAGCTTACTCTTTGCCATGGCCATTGAAACACTTACTTTTCCTGCCTTGAACACTGACAAAAAAAATCTTGAAGTCCGCCTTCAAAAGGACACATCCAAACAAATATGAGAATCTATGAAGAAATTTTTTTCACAACTTCACACACTTCATCGAGATTTCAAAGTTTTATAAATGAAGGTTGCAGGGGCGTCTCCAGCATTTTGGAGGCCCAAGGCAAATGTTATACTATTTTTCACATCTAAATTTAATGTTATTTTAGAAATAATGAATAGTAAATAGTAAAACTAATATATTATTAACTACAATTCAAATCATATAATAATCATCAGTCAGGAGAGAAACAAGCAGTTGATAAAGTACTAATCTCTGGAAATTAATCTTAAATGGTTGGACTTAGACCTAATTGCAATATTCTATGGGAAAAAAAGAAGAATTTATTTTGTTGATTAGAGATTGGTTACATGCTTAAACCATTGTTTGACCCTCTATTTATTCAACATATTGTCATTTGACCATTGATCTATCCAAAATTTTATCATTTGGCCACTGAATTATCTCAATTGGTGAAATTTCACCTAATTTGAATGGAAACTTAATAAAACTATACATGTCATGATATTTTGAAAATTAGATAAATTTTAGTTTAAAGATTTGTTTTTGTTGTTTTAATCTAATTAATTATTTTCGCATAAGAAAATCTGTGGCAAATAAACTTTAAAACATATGGCATGTCAAATCCATATGTTAAAATATCACCACATATCAGAAGGATAACGATTTTGTCAATGATTCATCAAAATTGAATGAAATTTCACCAATTGAGATAGTTTAGATGTCAAATATGATCAAATAATAGATTATTAATAAAACAAATTTCTCGTAATTTATAAATTTATAAATTTATAAATTACTATAATAATATTATAATAGGTTCTAGAATATGAAATTATTTCCAAAATGTTAGTTTTTTTTAAGTACAAATGCATGAAAAATTTATAGAACAAATGTAAATATTAGTATTAGTACACGTGTGTTGGAAAAAGTAGAAGGAAAACAAAAAGTAAAAAAAGAGATACAAGGCCTCACAAAATGTACATAAAAGGTACTGTTCTATGTAAAACAGAAATATGAGGCATCACCAAATGTGAGGCCCTAGGCACAGGCCTAGGGAACTCCCCCTAGAGCCAGCCATGGAAGGTTGGAGAGTCAATTTCTGATTATTTTTCATGAGTGATGATAGTTGCTAATAATATGTGAAATTATGGAGGAAACATGTCAAGCATTAAAGTGATGGAAAATATTTTACGCTCTTTAACAGAAAAATTTAACTACAGTGTTTGTTTTATTGAAGCGTCAAATAATATTGATTCCCTCATAGTTGATGAGTTGTAAATCTCCTTAATTATGCATGAACGAAAGTTTCAAAAGAAAAATGATGAAGAACATGCATTGAAAGTAAGTTCAGATGCGAAACTAGCCACACAAGGGAGAGGCATAAGCAACTTCAAAGGACGAGGTGGATGAAATAGAAGAAATAACTTCAATCATGCCACGATTGAGTTTTAAAAATACAAATTCCATAATCTTGAGAATTTTAGTATGAGTGTCCTTCCTAGGATAATAAGGCGATTATGTATAACTTGATGAGCAATAAAAGCTTTTGTTGATGTTGTATGTTGAAATGTACAATACAATAGAGAAGATGCATGGTTCTTAAATGCATGATGCTCGAATCACATGTGTGGAAATAAATTCGTTTTCAGCAAGATAGATGATTCTTTTAGACATGTGGTAAAGTTTGGAAATAACTCTCAAATGAACGTGCTTGGAAAATGGTTGTAAAATTGATGGTGAATGGAATAGTTCATGTGATCACTGAAGTATTGTATGTATCTGAACTTAGAACAATCTTTTAAGTTTAGGCCAACTGCAAAAATGATGTCTGAATATATCATGCAATCTTTTAATCAGGGATGTGTCAAATATATCATCCTTATAGAGGTTTGACTATTCAAACAACGTGACAACAAACATAATATTTGTGTTGTTTTCCATAATCAAACTCTTATTGCGTGATGTTTCAATGCTAATGCACAAAATATTATTCAACTATGGCACCGTATATATGTTCATCTAAGCCACAAAGGTTTAAAGATTTTATAGTAAAAAAATAGTCAATAAATAAAAAGTAAAACAAAATAAAGAATGAGTGTATCTTTCAGCTGAAAGTCAAAAGAAGACTCTAAAACCTGAATGAGAAAGACGAGAGTTTCTCGCTGGCTAGATTTAGGTCTCAACTCTTGTGAATATTTTTTTTTAATATTTTCTAGTGTTTTTAAAATTTTCTCATTGCCAGTGATTAAGGATTTTAAATCACTTAAATTAAAGATTTTGAATTCAAATATAATTAATATACCTATCAAATTTGAATTAGGAAGTAGAAATATTCCTTGCAAATCTCAAACTAATTAATCATATCAATTAAAAATAAGGGATAGAGATCAAATTTGACCCTAACGTTTTTAAAGAAGTATAGATTTAGCCCTAACATATGAAATGATACAAATTTAACCTTAACGTTTTCAAGTAAGATCAATTTTAGTCATATGTTATCGAAAATTTGAAAAATTGGTTTGACTGTCACGTAACTGACATATTAGACATTGCGAACAAGTTTATCGATAAACTAAAACAGTTCCGTACATTTTTTGTTGGTTATTTATAATAATATTAGTAACACAGTAAACATTTTAGATACATTGACGAATTTTTGTGTGATTAACTTGTATCTAACAGACTTAGTTGTTAGTATTTTAACAAGCTTTTTATAACCGTGTTAGAGACATATTAAATATCTCAAATGTAATTGATGTTTGGAAGGTCTGATGTGACAGTTAAATAACAGTCAAGCTAATCTTTTCAATTTTTAGTAACATATGGCTAAAATTGATATTGCTTAGAAATATTAAGATTAAATTTGGACCATTTCTTATGTTAGGTCACACATAGAGTAGCTAAACAAAATAAGAAAGTTTCAATAGTAATTTCTCAGTTGGAAGAATGCATTTGAGTTGAGAGTTGCAATTATGAAATTTAAGGAAAATAGGTCAAATTAATTTTTGGGCATAATACATCACTAGCTCCCTCAACTTGTTCAAAATAGTAGATTGACTTCCTGAATTTTGCAAGTGTCTCACCAGCTCCCTAAACTTGCTTATTTCGTATCATCAGCTCCCTAAACTTGTCCATAAAAGTAGATTAGCTCACTGAACTTTGCAAGTGTCTCACCAACTCCCCAAACTTGCTTATTCTATAACAATTAAATACAAAAATCATAATACTAACTCTCGATCCTCATCCATTCAATCTCTGAAACATGCAATAGTAACTCTTATAATAGGTTGAAAGGTAGGAGAAGCGAAAAAATTACCTCTCAAACAGATGAAGATGTATTTTTAGAATTTTGGTTTGATAAATTTTTGTATTTAGTTGTTACAGAATATGCAAGTTTAGAGAGTTGGTGAGACACTTGCAAAGTTCAGGGAGCTAATCTACTTTTATGGACAAGTTTAGAGAGCTGGTGATACGAAATAAGCAAGTTTAGGGAGCTGGTGAGATACTTGCAAAATTCAGGGAGTCAATCTACTATTTTAGTCAAGTTCAGAGAGCTGATAATATGTTAAGCCTTAATATTTTGAGTTGATTATAGTAAGGTAAAATGTATTACAAGACTTTTGATTTTATCTTTGGTTTATTAAGCTTTTAATTTTTTTTATTTAGATAAGTAAGCTTTTGATTTTTTTTTTTTTAAGATTAAGCACTTGATGATCTAAAAACGTCAGTTTTAAACATAAAATTCAATTAATAAAATGATATTTGATTAATAAAATGATATTTATTTCATATATGTTCAAAATTTGTATTTTTTACTGTTAAAAACAGTTTTTGATACACGTAACGCGGCTATATGCAAATTATAAAAAAAAATATAATTTTAAATACAGATGAAATATAATTTTTTTTTAAATGAATTAGATATTCACAATAAACTAATTTAATAAGCAAAATTTAATAAAACAAAAAAATAAATGATGAAAACTTAATGTATCGAGATAAAAACGATTGAAGAATAATGGATCAAGAAACAAAACATTAAGGCGTGAGGATGTTTTTTACCTTATAGTAATAAGGTGAGGATGCTTTCAACAGAACTACCGTCAGGCAAATAAGTGCGCAGATTGGCTTGTAAAAAGAGCGTTTGCTTTCCGAGTAGTTAAAGTTCTATTGGACGCTCCTATGGATATCAGAGGGTTATTTAGAGAAGACTATGTAGAAATTAGCACCTATAGGTTCATCTCGGAGATTCCCGGATAAGTGTTTCCTTTCTTGGTTTTTTTCTCTTTTTTCTGGTTTTTTCTGTTGCTGTAATTTCCTTGAAATAAAAATAAAATAAAATAAAATAAAATAAGGTGAAGATAATGTTGTAAACATAGAAAGTCAACTTCAGAATAAACCCTTTAATTATTTATTTATATTTGAATAGATATATAATTAATTAATGACAATCAAGCGTTATATATAGGGTAATTAATTTATTAGTCCCTATATTTTGACAAAACACACTGTTTAGTCCCTGTATTTTAAAAAACACATGATAAAGTCCCTAACCTTTTTCACGATGAACTGTTTAGTCCCTAACGTTTTTCTTGGTGAACTGTTTAGTCCCTGTCGTTAGACTCTCATGAAGATTTTGTTAGTCAATTTGGATTTGCTTTCTTCTTTTCCTTTCCTTTAAACTCTAATGCATCTGAAATCAACTTTCAGTGTTCTTCTTTTTTATTTTCTTCTTAATCGTTCAAATTCGTAAGCATTGGGTCTTTTTTTTTCTTGTTCTCCATACAAATAGCTTCTTCTTTTAAATTGGATTTTCTCTTCTAAAGTTTGAAGGTAAATAGTAAAAGGTAATTTAGTCATTTCCGAAGTCATAAACGGTAAAAAAAATCTAACAAATAGAAGGAATGACTAAACAGTTCATTGAAAAAAAGGTTAAGGACCTTACCATGTGTTTATGAAAATACAGGAACTAAACAGTGTGTTTTGTCAAAATATAAGGACTAATAAATTAATTACCCTTATATATATTAGGTGAGCTAAATGTTGATATCCATTAATTATTACATCAAAGTTGGTCATAGAAAATAAAATAATATTTTTATGACTGAAACGATGCATAAAGATTTCGTTAATTGAGGGAAGGAGGTAGTAGAAGTTGTGGAAGTCACGTCACAAAATTAAGGTCAACAATTGACTTTCTAGCACTTAATATAATTATTAATTATTATCTCTAACAAAAACAATTTGTATAATTATTATTCTCCCATTGATTACGTCATTAACAACTCTTATTATATAAAAATAAATAAAATCTAATCTGTCTTGATAAAATTCAAATTTAGTAGTCACTTAAAACCCGATTTCTGTTTGGTATGTTATAATGTAATTTACGGTATGTTGTAATGTAATTTAATGTAATCAATGTCATAATATAATCAATACTGTAATGTAATAATATGGAATAACCATTGCATTACCATATTTTGTTAGCAAAATTTTACAATTGATGTAGAGGGTGTTTGTTTCAGCTTTTCGGATGAGCATTTAGCGTTTCACAACAAACCGTAGGAAATATAGGGTCTGTTTGGTTCAGCTGTTAGCTAATAGCAGTTGTGGTTGCTGTTAGCTGTTTGCAGTTGCAGTAAGCTGTTAGCTGTTTGTTATTAGCTGTTTAATTACTAGTGTTTGGTAAAATTATATTGAACTGTTGCTGTTTGGATTTAAAATGTCTAAAATGGACATGTTTTAAATTAATCAATGGTGAAATTATAAAAGGAAAAATGTGAAAAAATGCCTATAATATTTACAACTAGGAATAATTTTAGTCTTAATGTCTAAAATGGTTCAATTTTACCCATAATGCTGGCAGCTAAGAGCAATTTTACCCCTAACATTGGCAAGTTGGGTCGATTTCAGATATTATTAGAAAACATAGATATTTTATTTCTTGTTATACTCCAATTGCACATACCAATGGTTCTAAACAAGAGATTTCATATTTTTTTTTGTGATTTAATAATAAAATTGAAAATTAACATTTATAAATTCGATGAAATATTGGAATTTTTTTTTGTCCAACTCGTACAAAAAAACAATATATTTTTTTATTTTATTAAAAAAAAATTCACGTCTAATCATATGTTTATGTTCTGTTACTAACGATGATAAAATGGTGCACATGTGAAGTGTAGATGATAATATTCATAACCAATAAGACAGTTTGATAAATTATTTTTCAAATTGACCCGTCTTGTCAATATTAGGGGTAAAATTGCTCTTATCTGCTAACATTAGGGTATAATTGCACAATTTTAGACGTTAAGGGTAAAATGGCTCCTAGTTATAAATGTTAGGAATATTTTTGCACCTTATCTTATTATAAAATAAAAAACGTGTTACACAAATTAATAAAAATAATCTATATAAAAAATAAAAAATTTATTGAATGCAACAAAACTTTGTTTTCCGGTAATTCTGTTGTAGAAATATAAATAATGTTAAAGAATAAACATATTTGGTAGAAATAAGAAGGATAATTCTGTCAATAACAACTAACTACAAACAGCTGTTTATGAAAAGCTCCAATTAGGAGCTTTTCGTGAAACGCTCCAAAACGTTGCAGTTTCCAGAAAAAATGTTAAACGCTGCGGTTATATAAATCTAACCAAACACTATGAGAGTGTTTGTTTCAGCTTTTTGGAGGAGCGTTTAGCGTTTCACTCAAAACCGCAGAAAGTATAGTGTTTGGTTAGGTTTATATAACCGCATCGTTTAGCATTTTCTTTAGAAACTGCAACGTTTTGGAGCTTTTCATAAACAGCTGTTTGTAGTTAGTTGTTATTTACAGAATTATCCTTCTTATTTCCACAAAATATGTTTATTTTTAAACATTATTTATATTTCTACAACATAATTACCGGAAAAAACAAGGTTTTGTTGCGTTCAATAAATTTTTTTATTTTTTATATAGATTATTTTTATTAATTTGTGTAACACATTTTTTATTTTATAATATGATAAGGTGCAAAAATGCCCCCAATATTTATAGCTAGGAACAATTTTACTCTTAACGTCTAAAATGGTGCAACTATACTCCTAATTTTGGCAACCAAAAGCAATTTTACCCATAACATTGACAAATTGGGTTAATTTGAGAAATAATTTATCAAACTGTCTTCTTGGTCATAAATATTATCATCTACACTTCACATGTGCACGATTTTATCATCGTTAGTAACAGATCACAAACATATGATTAGATGTGAATTTTTTTAAGAAAATAAAAAATATATATTGTCTTTTGTACAAGTTGGACAAAAAAATTTGTAATATTTCATCGAATTTATAAATATTAATTTTCAAATTTATTATTGAATCATAAAAAAAATATGAAATCTCTTTTTTAGAACCACTGGTATGTGCAATTGGTGTATAATAAGAAATAAAATATCTATATTTTCTAATAATATCTGAAATCGACCCAACTTGCCAACGTTAGAGGTAAAATTGCTCTTAGTTACAAATATTATAGGTAAAATTGCACCATTTTAGACATTAAGAGTAAAATTATTCCTAGTTGTAAATGTTATGGGCATTTTTTTACATTTTTCTTTTTATAATTTCATCGTTGATTAATTTAAAACATGTCCATTTTAGATATTTTAAATCCGAACAGCAACAGTTCAATATAATTTTACTAAACACTAGTAATTAAACAGCTAATAACAAACAGCTAACAGCAACCGCAACAGCTATTAGCTAACAGCTGAACCAAACAGGCCCTAAGTTTGACAATGATAATATAATATCCATTGAGTTTAATCCGACTTTGGCCGAAGCAATCTCTTGCCGTGAAATCCTTAGCAGGATCAAGGAGTGAGGTGACGATACTATATGTGTGGAGGGAGATGTGCAAGTAGTGATAAATGCGTTATGTCAGGAAGAAATGGAAGATTTGTCGAGCTTGAAGCTGATTATTGATGATTGTCGGGCATTGGCGGCTTCAATAATACGGTGCCAATTTCAGTTTGTACGTCAAAATGCAAACCAAGTCGATGACGAGGTTGCAAAACTAGGCTTTTTTACATCTTTTCTGATTATAACCAGTATTATTCTCTCATCCATTGTAAGCCTGATGGCAAATTTTTGAAGTACTAATATAATTCATTCTTTTATTAAAAAAAAATGGGTGGAGCAATTCATTTGCTCCATATTTAAGGTGAGGTTGGAACCTATGTTTGATGGTAATTTTATGAATTAAAGGTCAAAATTTCTCTAGGATTAACTTTTCTCAAATCAAATTTTAATATCAACTTAATGTTTAAGTGAGTAATATTTGATAAATTAATTATTTTTTAATACAAATGTTAGGTATATAAATTAACTATATTTAAACTAATGGGTTAAATATTGCTAATTTAAGAATTGAATTAATATTTAAAATTCGATTTGTATTAAAATAATTAATAAATTTATTAATTTATTAATTTATAGACCTATTCATGGGATTAGGTATCTATTCAGGCCTTTCATCTTTTATATAAAAAAAAGGGTCAAATACATGAATATCATAATTAAGTACAAAATTACAATTAAGTCCTATCATCAAACTTAATTTTTAATATATCATTATTTTCTATATATTATGATTTTAAACCATAATTTAAAAATTTTAGACTCCAATTCATAAATCATAAACCCTATAAAATATATTGTAGACTTCTAATTTATAAATTCTAATCCTTAAAATATATTAAAAGTACTGATTTTACTAATTTGACGTAATCCAAAATGATGACTTGACATAATTGTAAATAGTTTTTAAAATATGAATTTCTGTGTAATTTTCTCAAAAAAAAGAGAGTATCTATTCAGGCCCATCCTATATGGATTGGGCTTTGGAAGGTATGGGCCGTTAGAATGCTACTTATGGACCATTGAGATATCTATTTATTAGATTAAAGGGAAATTTATGATTTCAACTTATGTATTGGACCAAAAGAGATAAAGTCAAAATTTACCTTTGAGGAAGTGCACACTTACATTTAATATATGAAATGTTAAAAGAAATTACTCTCAATATTTCTAAGCAAGCAAACATAACAATAAATTTGACCAACCTGTTACATGATTATCATATGAGACATTTCAAACCTATATCATATCTAAAATATTTACTATATTACTAACATAATAAAGTTATAGAATTAATTATTTTAAAAAAAAATTCTAGAATTAATTAAACAATAAGCTAGTTATAACTGACTAATAAACTAACCGTTACAAATCAACTACTAATAGCTACTATATAAACTTAGGATCCGTTCATGTTAGTTGTTTGTTGTTGCTATAAGTAGTAGATATTAGTTGTTTTTTCTACAAAAAGCAGTTGTTTCAGAATTTTACCAAACACTTTCTATTTCATGTTTAGTATTGAAAGACAAAAAATAGTTTTGAAAAATAAAAACAAACAGACACTTAGTATAATATTCAATTCATAATACAATCTCATGAATTTTTTCCCCTCTATTGTGTTTTCTCGATTCTATTATGGTATCAAAGTTGCAATTCTATAGTTATTCAAGATTGGGGATTTTTCAATTAAAGATTATTCCGCGTTTTCTTTTGTTTTTGTTTTTCTTACAATCTCAAAGAAATTATTCGATCCAATTTCTTTTTATTTTTATTCAATTTGCTTGATCAAACTTTTCAACTCGGATTTCATATGAACCTTGATGTCATATATCCTAGCCTTAACTTGGGAAGTTGAGAATCCTAATTCGCAATTTAGAAATATGTTTATTTCTACAAATGTTTTTCAGAATCCTTCGGTCCTTTTTTTTTTTTTGCTCATCTTGAAGAAAACTCATGTTTAGTTCTTATTATACAACCATTAAATAGTAAGAACTATTTTTCTTAGAGCAGGTCCATAAAAGGATCTTGAATTACAAAGAAGAAGTATTGCTGTGTTAATTTTTTTTTTATTCTATTACTAACACAATTATAAGTCTCTCTTTCTTTTATTACTAACACAATTATAAATAACCTGATTGAATTGAGTTTTAAAAGGTATGGACCACTAGAATGCTAATTATGGACCTTTAAGATATTATTAAAGCCATATGATTATAAAATTCAAATTTACTTCATTGTTTTTGGAGTGTAAATTTACATCCAATGTATAAAAGAGTAAAAGAATTACTTCCAATATTTTCAAATAAGTTCAATTTTACCAATACATAATCTAGAATTTGAACATATAGTTTAACTGTTATTTGACTGTCAGACATTTCAAATATTAATCATGGCTAAATATTTACTGCGTTACTAATCCAATTAATTTTTTTTTTTGTCTAGAATGCTTAATGTGTTACTAACACATTTATCAACAATCTGCTAAAATATACAAAACCGTTTCAATTTATCGGCAAATTTGTTTAGAAAATCCAATGTGACAATCAAATAATTTTCAAACTAATCCATTCAAATTTTCCTTTAGTAGGGGTAAAATTGGCACACTTGGAAACACCAAGTGTAAATCTTTTTAGCATTTTGTATTTTACGAGTAAGTGATATGCACTTTTCTAGAAACGAAAGGACAAATTTTAGAACTTATCCTTAACAAGCTATCACTATTTTACTTGTTATTGATGATATTTTTAACACTTGACCTGTTTGATTCACTTGTTCCTGTTTGTTGTTACGGTTAACTATTCACCAAACACTTTTTATCTTCTATTTAAAATTAAAATTCAAAAGTAGTTCCGAAAAATAGAAACAAACGTGCACCAAGTATTCTTAGTATTTGTTTGGGAGTTGAAAGGTTAATGGAATTGAGGTAATGGAAGGGGATGAGAAGCCATGTAAATGAAGAAAAATTAACCTTCGTTTAAGAGTTTATGAAATATAAATGAGAATTAAAAGATTAGCCATCAAATTTTTTTTACTCCCATTAACTCCCAACTTGAAGGTTAAAAATTAGAGTTAATGAGAGTAAAATGTTAACTCCAATTAACCTTAATTTACTCTAAGAAAAAGTGGCAAACAATGTTAATCTAATATTTTATATTCTATTACTTTCATTAACCTCTTCTAACTTCCTCCCGAGTAAAGGTTCAGTTAATTAAGAGAGGATCCACCTAAAGGATGTGTGACGAGCCCCCAACCGAGAAATCAGACACAGTCTAATAAAACAAAGGCTTAATTAATTTCTTGGTTAATCGTTCCAATTAAAGACAAAAAAAAAATTAATTTCTCCTTAATAAAAGATTTGCAAAGAAATGTGTTTTGTAATAAAAGAAATTGTAGCAGAATTATAGTTTATCTGACTCACAAATTTTGTTCAGCATAGTAAAAAATGGATATATATATATATATATATATATATAAAAGCTGCAAAGTGAATTTTATTAAAAATAAAAATAAAAATTACTAAGTGGAATTGTTTCTGAAATAATAAAATATAAAAGTCGTGTAATCCTTTTTGTTTAATAACTTTTATACTTCTTTATATATATATTTTTTTAGGGTTAGACTATGCTTACTTTATTTTTGACAAAGTAATCCTTACTTTGTTTTTTCCATCATTGAATGATGATGAACTTTGACAAAGTAAGCTCATCCAATGGTAGAAAAAACAAAGTAAAACGTTTTTTTTGTCAAAAACAAAGTAAACATAGAAGATACTATTTTTTTTTAATAAGTGTTTGATTTAATATGTACATCTGATATTAAAAGAGATGCACTTGGAACACAAATTAGTTATCAAATAAAATAGGATATTTTAGTATGATTAATACAGTTAATTAATTTCATTAAAAAAATTACAGCTAATTAATTAAGTAATTAATTTATTCGAAAAGATATTCTCAAATTAAATAGGAGTAATTTTTAAAAGAAACCTCTTTCTGTTTAATTTCTCCTTGCGTGAACCACAAGAATGAGGGTTTATTTAAAGCTTTTCACGCCTTTTTTTACCACCCGAGCTACAACCCTTAGGTATTCAACTCCTCCCTCTCCCCCGGAATGGCGAAAACTAATCAAGCTATGGGATCACATAAAATGACTCGAAAGGTCAGTTTTCACTTGTTTTTCTGATTTTTTTTTTTTTTTCATTTAGATATTTCTAAGCACTTCTAATTTTGATTAGATGCACTATAATTTTTTATTAATCCGATTATGTTTCTTGATACAAAAATTCTAGCAATCTAGTTTGTATTTACCAGGGACTTCCAACTTTTTTTTATTGGAATAGAAATTGTGATGTTTCAGTTTTCTAGGTATTTACACCCCAATAACACAAATATATGTACAATTATAAAATAATAATAATAAAAATTAGCATTTAGGACCATTTTTTAAGAAGAATTCAGGCCCGTTTGTTTGCCTACTGTTATTTGTTGAAATTTTTTACCACTCTTTGCTGTTATTTGTTGCAAAAAGCTGATTTTGTAAAATGATATTTTTCAGATCTAAAAGGTAAATAGAAGATCACTAACCAAACATATAAAACTCTTCTTTTTGAAATGAAAATGTGCAAACAGGAATATAAGAAAGAACAACCAAACACCCTTTAGTTTAGTTATTTTGTTGTTTATATGTATTTAATGTTGTTAGCCGATAAAATTCATTTAATTTTTCTTCCAATAAATAACTATTTGAAATTATTTATCAATTCTAATAAAACACTTCTATTTTGCAGTGTGGAGTGAAAAAGCAAAAAGGAACTACAATACATAGAGGCAACCACATTCCTTTTCAAAATCCTTTTCAAAAAATGAGATGTCTTTTGAACAAACAAAAAAGAGCTAGACAAATAAAAACCAATGAGGCAATTCTTCTTCTCCAAATCATGCATTTCTTCAACCATATTATAAGTTTATTTATTTGGTTGAATTGATATTTCATTATAAAATAAGTACAACAATCCAGATTATGCATCTCATTTGCATCCGGTTCACTTTAAAACATTGCTTTTTTCTTTTCTCAGGGAACGATAATGCCAGAACTTCCGCAAGAACTAATCACTGAAATTCTACTTTGGTTGCCCGTAAAGTCTATATTGCGTTTCAGATGTGTTGCTAAATCTATCTGCGCAATCATTGATAGCCAAGATTTCATAAACATGCAACTCAACAGATCTTCTGAAAACAAGATTCATCGCAAGCTGATCAGTCAAGAATTAGCAATATATCATTCGGAGAAAAAGTTTAGGGGGTTTCGTGTTTGTGATATTGATGATGATGATGGCCTCAAAACAAAGATTCTATTCAAGACCCCAAGAAGAGAAATCATTCTACCGTATGGCTATTGCAACGGTTTATTTCTCTTGTATGCTAAATTATTCAATCTCGCTGTATGGAATCCATCCACCAAACAATGCAGGAATCTTCCGCATATCCCCATTGAAGGATCACATTATTATTACCATTCTGATATATGCGGGATCGGTTTGGGTTATGACTCTACTTCTGATGACTACAAGGTTGTGTTAATTAATCATTTCTATTACGGGATTGGATGTCAAGCTTGGATTTTTGGATTGAAGACCAGTTTGTGGAGAAGGGTTGGGAATTTCCCTAACATACAACATTCTAGGTCAAAGTTTGCATACTTTGCACATGGTGATTTGCACTGGTTATGTTGGAAACGGGAACAGTCGCAAAGCATTGTTGCATTTGATGTGGCAAAAGAGACATTTTCTATAGTGACTCAACCTGTTTACCCAATCAAAGGGTATCTAACTGGTTTGCACGTTTTAGATGAGTGTCTCTGTATCAGTTTTTCCTCATATACTTTCCCGGAGGAAGCTGTTTTATATGTTCGGAGGAAAGATGGAGCTGAGTTTACATGGAGCACACTCTACTCTGTTACAGCAACTCAACTGCCGCCGTTCTTGAAAATACATAAGTTTAGAAATGTGAGAGTTTTGGGGTACTTGAAGGAAGGAGATAAGATTCTGCTCGATTTTGGTTTCAAGTTTGTGGTCTCGAATGATCTTAAAGAGAATTTTTTCGCAGAAACTGATATAATAGGTAAAACTAAGGTTAGATATGGTAATCCTATAATGTTAAGTGAAAGTCTCATGTCTGTAGGCACAACGGAGCCATAGTTCCTGTAGACTTCTTGAAAACGAAAAGTGCAAAAAGAGCTGCTAATGACAATTCGACTGAGTTACAATGCTTTTTTATTATACAGAGAATACAAAAAAACTCATATTTTTTAGCTTGTAACGACAATTGGACTGAGTTATAATGCTTTTTTTTTTTTTTTTTTTTTTTTTGCTATTTCTTATAATTGATTGCTCAAAATCATGCATCCACTTGTATAATTGCAGAGATAACAGAACTGATAAAAATGAAAAAAAAAGCTCTTAAGCTTTGTCATGCACTGAACTGTTACCTCATAAGATTTGTTTCTCTTCCCAGCCTCCAGCAGTTGTTTAATTCCAATTTTGGTACCTGAAAAAGAGATGACAAAACCCAATTATTAGAATCAGGTATTCCCAAAGGTGTGAAAGGTCAAGGCTGCCAATTCATACAAACCTTGTAGAGCTTCTTCTAGACCTAATTCGTCTCCTTTTGTTTCTTTGCTGTCCAGAATGATGCTTTCACTCAAAGCAATAACCTGCAACTAGTTAGTAGTTAATTGTGAACATTTGTTGAGATAATGGCTCAATCAGGGACAATCCGATTATGTTTCTTAATATAGAAAACTGATCAGGGAGCTGTGATGCCACAACTTTCACAAAAAGTAATATATTAAATCCTACATTTGGTCGCGAGTAAAGTTTCTTGTGCTTTTCAGATGTGTTTCTAAATCTTTACGTGCAATCGTTAATAGCTAAGATTTCATAAAGGCTCACCTGAATAGATCTTCCGAAAACAAGATTCATTGTAAGCTGATCTTTCAAATTTTGCATACTTTGCATGTGGTGAATCAAATTTTGAATACTTTGCACTTGGTGAATCAAAATTCGCATACTTAGCACATAACGAATCAAATTTTGCACACTTCGCACATGGGGAATTGCACTGGTTATATAACCTACCAACATGGCTTTGGGATAGTAGGGGTCTGCCGAAACAACAAATTGTTGCATTTGATGTGGCGAAAGAAGCGTTTTCTGAAGGGATTCAGTCACACAGCCTGTTTACCAAATCTAAGGGTATTTGACTGGTTTGCACATTTTAGATGGGTGTATCTGTATCAGTTTTTTTCTCGTATAATACTATCCCAGAGGTAGCTGTTTTATATGTTAGGAGGAAAGATGGAGCTGAGTTTAAGTGGAGCATACTGTACTCTGTTACAGCAGCTCAGCTGCCGCCTGAACATATATAGTTTTCAGAATGTGCGAGTTTTTGGATATTCAAAGGAAAGGATTATGCTAGATTTTGGTTTCGAGTTTATGGTCTCATTTTGAGAATAAACTCTAATATGATAATCCTATAATATTAAGTGAAATTCTAGTGTCTATAGGCACAACGGAGCCATAGTTCCTGGAGACTTGTTGAAGAGAAAATATATAAAAAAAAAAACTGCTGATTGATTCATACTCTTAGACATGTCTAATTAAGGAGAATACTCACGTCTAATTAAGGAGGATACTCAAATCCAACCTCAGGTGAGTTTACATGGAGTAAACTGTATTCAGTTACAAGGCTATCTTTTGTCATTTTAGTGACCTTATAATGAAACATTAATAAAAGTTTGGTGTGCATTTTAACCTCAATATGCTTATAGAAAAGTTCACTTGAATTAAAAGGTACCATAATCCCAAGAAGTCATAAAGTTTACTTTAATATTATTTAGGATATAAGAGTTGAGTTTTATCTATAAATTGTTCTATTTATCCTTTCCAATTCCCATCAGATCCAAAAGGAGAATTTATACTATACTCCCCAGTAATACACTCTTCATGAGAGATGATTGGTATTAACAAATAAATGTGAGGGAGTGGTATCAATTGATTGGTTGAGTGCATTGTTCCGGGAGTATTGTAGAATTTCTCAAACAAAAGAGTAAAATTTTACAGAATCTGTGCCTAATTTTTACAACTACCAGGCAATAATGGACATTAAGTTTTAAGACAAACCTGAAAATGATTCTTGTCTGTAGACAACTCTCACGGACCAGCTGGATTTAACTTCTTCATTGCAAGATTTCATAGGCTAATTACAGCAGAAACGTTGTTCCTAAAATGGAAAACAACCAGTAGTGATTTATATAATGCTGATGGAAACATATATGTAAACTGGAAAAGCCTTGAATTGTTGCCACCGTATACTGCTTCAAGGATTCAAACAAGGGGGAGCCTTATAGAATAATAAGGTGTCTTTAGTTCAATTATTTTCTGGCTTCCAACCAGCTTCAATGCTGTCGAGAAACTCACCAAAGGACCATCTTTAAAATGAGACAAGCTGAAGTCATTAGGTTGAATATTCTACTTAGTTACAAAAGAAAGGAGAAATTCAGTTGTATAATTGCAGAGAGATCATAACTGATCAAAATGATTTCATTGGCATCAAAACTATTACCTCGGAAGATTTGCTTCTCTTCCCAACATTACTTTTACCTCAGAAGATTTACATACCACGTTACTTTTCAGCCGGTATTGCAGAGAGACCTTAAATTCCAGCTGCTCTGCAGAAGCTGATGACAGGTTTGGAAGATTGAATGTCTTTGTTGAACATGCCTATAGCAAACAAATTCACCATCTTTTAGAATCATTAATTTGAAGTAAAGAAGGGTAATATCAAAATGAAACTGACATAGTTTCATAAAGCCTCCAAAATTCCTATATCACAATTCCATCATTACCCTACAACAGTTGATGGACTAAATTAGGGGTTGTTTGTTTAAAAAATTTCTACTCCTGTTTCCCTTTTCATATTAAAAATGAGAGCTCCAGGTGTTTGGCTAAAGACCTACTGTTCGCGTTTTATACATGAAAAGTAAGCAAACATCAGCTAAACCAAACTGGCCCTTAAAGAAATCTTATAGACTGTCACAAGATGATTACCTCTGTAGTTTCAAGCCATTGGTTCAATTAGCATGTCTTTAAATTTTCAAATTGTTATTTGTTGTTATGTTAGAAATGTTTTTATTATTTATATCAGTAGCACCATAATAGGTATAACACAATAAAAAAAATACATAGTTACATTAGAAAAATGATATAAACTTTTATTATTGATTTCATAACTATCTAATCAAACTGATTATGCAATAGCTATATTTAACATGTTTCCCCCTAGGAGAACAGAGGAGGACTGCTTTGTTCATTCTTGAAGAGATTATTTAGATCAACCTTAGCTTTAACCTTTGCCAACCTTAGGAAATTGATGTTGAAATACTTTCGGCCATAAACTTGAGCTTTCTTAAAATCAGTAAATTCTAGGATTTCTACCAATGTCATTATCTCTATAGTTGAGAAATGCTATCCTTGGATTCCTAGACACAAATGAGTCAAAGCTTCTGTTCATCAATTCCACAAGCCTTTCACTTTGTCCTAGAAATATTCCAATGAACGATACCTCAACAGTCTTTTCGCCTACTTTGCTCGCTCACAACTTTTGGATATACTCTAACAACTAGTTGCCATTTGAAAACAATGTTTGTTACACGTTCTACATTTCGTCTAATGTTGAGAACAGTGAAATGTTTCAGGAACCGGAACCAAGTTAATATAGTACTATTCAAGAACAACTCCAAAGCTCGCTCCGCCTCTGCCTCTGATTGCCCAAAACAGATCCTCACCCATGGATTGTCTATCAAGTATATTTTCGTTAACATCAATAATTCTGGCATTAGCAATATTATCAACAGACAATCCATAATTTCTCATCAGGTTTCATACTCTCCGCCTGTAAAATGACCTCCATTTTCTACAGTTGCAAGCACACCAGCTAGAAAGGCATGTCGTTTTCTTACCTTAGTAGCAATTGTGTAATAAAGCTCGCCCAATGTCGCTCCTGCATGAACCCATCCAGAAAAAAATTAGAATCTATATTGATTGCTGGTAGATTAAACATGTCAAGGATGACAAATGAGACAACAGATAGATAGGAAAGGCCTTCAAATTCATGGCCAGCGCTTTGAATCCTGATCAGCAAATCATTTTATTTGGCGCAGATAATAGTTGCTTTAACATGAGTTTTGTCTTTTGTAGCTATAATGGCAAGGGGTTTTGGGGCTTCAAAGGTCATAAAATTGCTAGCTCACATATAGGCTCTTAATCTCGATTCAAAAAAAGAATTGTTCCAGTGTGTAAATGGTTTCAAAACTTGGGTCGGAGGAGTTAGTATAATCAGGAATGCATTTCAGAAATTTGGGGAAATCTGAATCACACGTTGCCATAGAAACTGAAAACAAAATGATAATAAGAAAAATTAAGCTCGAAGCTTGATAGTCCTAAATCTGGATTTATGCAGCAGTTTTGATAACAAGAAATAAAACAGTTCTGTTAACCAAGAGAAGGAATATGCATCCTTAGCTTACATGTTTCTTTTGCCTTGACTTCGTACTGCAAAAACAATTGCAAAGCAACGAGAAATGAAATTTCAACTCAAACTATAACGATCAAGATAGAACGTTAAGATATTATTTCAGATTCTCCAACAAACACACAAAAAAAAAAAAAAAAAAAAAAAAAAAAACTGACTGTTTATAGATGTAATACCTTAACTTACATGACCGATGCATCATTGTGTCATGAAGATGTAAATTTGCTCATTAGTCTGTTTGCATTTTTGTCCGATCCAAAGAGAGATTCCGAATTGTTTGACCTTCACCTTAGTAATTTAACAGATCTGATCTCCTCAGCTACCAATTCAATTGCAGATTGCGCATGTTCTCTAATGCACAATCTGCAATTGAATTGGTAGTAGAAGAAGCAACCGATCGATCGAGCGTTTCCCAAAAGAGGCCTCTATCAACTTTGACGGAGATCGTGGCACTGAAATTAGAATCGAGATAGAAATGGGATTTCGTGATTGTCCATCATCAATATTGGAGAGGGTAGTGAAATTAAAATTGCCTTTTCTTTCCTATTGGAATATAGGGGGTTTTAATGGTAAATATATTTAAAATAAAAAAATAAAATAAACTTTAAATTTAATATAGAAAATATATACGTAGCATAAAATCAAAATAATAAAAATAATCGATAGAAAAAAAAAAGAGTAACATTTATATCTATCTATACTATATATAATTACGGAAGTAGAGAGAAATGAGAAAAAGTGTTTTAGAGGTCTTTTTGATGAGTTGTCAACGTAGTAAAAAATAAGATTAAAAATATTTAATTAATTAAAAATAAATATTTAATTAATTAAAAATAACAAATTTATATTTATAATATATTAAATAATTACTAGCCTATTAATTAAAATAATAAAAGAAAGCAAGAGTTACGGGAAGATGAAAAAACACAAAGCAAAGGAAATCCAAAAGTCACAAATAAACTTCTATATAAAGCATGATAGATAGTATTTCACCATTATATTCATTGGTCACGATAGATAGTATTATATTTCTGAAGGTAAATATTCGATTTTTTTCATATTTTGTAGTTATTTTGTTCTCAATTATGTTGTTGTTTTATTTTTATTAAACAATAGTTGTTATAGTTTCATCTTTCAGATTCATTTCTGTTGTTACCCAAGTTTTATACCTCTCGCTATCTTATCAATGTTTTCTTTTTTATTTGTCTTTTTTTTTTCTAAACTGATAGCTTCAATTGAAGAAATCCGACAGAAATAGAAGATGCATGAACAGCTAAAACCGGAAAACACAAAAGTGTCAAAAATTACAAAAAAAATTTATATTTCTCAAGGTAATTATTCGATTTTTTTCATATGTTGTAGTTATTTTTGTTCTCAATTGTGTTGTTGTTTTCTTTTTATTAAACAATAGTTGTTATAGTTTCATTTTTCAGAGATAAAATTCCATTTCTGTCGTTACCCAGGTTCCATACCTCTCGCTACCTTATCCATGTTTTTTTTTTTTTCTTTTTTTTTTCAAAATGACTAAAATAAAAGATTTTGTAAATTTGTATTCTTTTTTAGTATATGTTGCTAGGTGTTATCGTTTCGATTGCTAACTCTTAACTAAAATTTAAATTTTCGGCTTTATATGAACTCAATTTTTGGCTTTCTCAATTGTGCTGTTGTTTTATTTTTATTAAATAATTGTTGTTATAGTTTCATCTTTCAGAGATGAAATTCCATTTCTGTCGTTATCCAGATTTCATATCTCTCGCTACCTTATCCATGTTTTCTTATTTATTTATTTTTCAAAATGACTAAAATAAAGATTTTGTATATTTGCATTCTTTTTTAGTATATGTTCCTAGGTGTTATCGTTTTGATTGTTAACTCTAACTAAAATTTAGATTTTCGGCTTTTTATGAACTCAATTTTTAGTTTTAATTGAAGTTAGATTAATTTTTCTAATTCGGAACATGTTGAAATCCACTCATTTTTTTAGTTTGAGTTTAGCTAATTGATATGGATTGTATTTTTTATTTTTATGCATTTTGGTACAAATAGATATAAAGTTTCACACGATAGTTGTTCATTGAAGTTTGAGACATATTAAATAAAATATTAAAGAGATATTGGAATATTATACTTATAATGAAGTTTATTTCAATATAAATTATGTTATATTATTATTATTATTATCAAGAAGTTATTTTTTCCTAATTTTCTAGACAATGAGATTGTAAGCGTCTAATACGCTTGATGAGATGTTTATTCTTGAAGAATGTGGATTATGCTAGATACGAATTCAAAATCAAGGTAAATAAAAATAAATTTTGATGCTCAAAATCCTAAAAATGTACATTAATTATGGATATTGAGATAATTGCTTTTGCAACATTGGCTTATATAATTTTTAACTATTATATTATGGTTCGTACAAAATTGTTAGTATTTCAAGAGTTTTTAACAGATAAAAATGAAATATGATCATAGGACAAATTATTGAAAAATATTAATTAAGAAAATATTATTATTTGAATCTTTTCAAATTCTCAAATGTTGAGCATAATGATTCTAATTAATATAATTAATTTCACATATTAATTATAAAACATTTTTTTTGTACTGAGTGGTTACAATTGCGATATAATTCTATTTAACTAAAATTAATTTATGGACTTAATACTTCATTAAGAAAAAATAAAATGTTTAATTAATGGGCAAAAAATATTTTCACTCTCCTCTTTATACGCTTATGTCTCGACATTCTCTCTTATTTTCAAAAAAAAAAAAAACTCGAGAGGAAGATTGTTCTCTCCTAATTATCTTTTTCGTCCCTTCATTTTTTTTTCAATTCTTTTGTTTGTTTTTCTTACTTACAAAATTCAAGAATATATAATTATTAGAAAATATTAATGAAGTCAAATAAGTGATATCTGCGAGTATGACTGATATTCTATATAGTGAAAGAATGAAGAACAAATTGATCGAATGTCTTAATGAGATATTACGAGATGAAAATAGGAGAAATCATCATCTTAAACTGATTCAATTAGATATATTGGGTTATTGTAGCATAATGAATAATTGAATTCGAATATTTGGTGATCATAAAATTCCATCAACCAAAATAATTATCATCAAGATGAATTTGTGACTAATTCTTACGAATTTTATTTTTTTATATGTAACATATTGAATTGATAAAGTTTCTTCATATGCAACATTAGAAAAGTATTGATTGTAATAGTTTATAGAATAATATATTGATGTTGCTTCCATTTTAACATAGATTTTAATTCTTTTTGATCGTAGATATAATATTTAATTTTAATTATAGTTTAATTCAATTTTTGTTTAACCTATATTGTAATTCTTTTGTATCGTAAATATAATATTTAATTTTAATTATAGTTTAATTCAATTTTTGGTTTTTTTTATCATATTCTAATATATTTCTTAATTAATCTGCTATTTTATTATTATTGTTTCACAGAATATTTGGAATATAAAAATGTATTAAAATTCCTAAAAAGTACAAATCATTGAATTTTATAAAAATAAATAAATCATTCATCTTTAGTTAAAATTCTATAAAAAAAGTAGTCAATTATTTTAAAATTAATTTAATTTGAATTATCATTAAAAAATATATATTAATTTCAAATATATATAATATAAATTTTTTTCATAGCATGATATAAAATTATTTAAAAATAAATATGTCAATTTATTTATTTATCTAAATTATATAAAAGTTTCATACCCCGTGCATCGCACGGGTTTTCGACTAGTTAATATTTAATATAGAGATAAGATCTACCATGAATTGCAAATTTACTTTTAAGGTGAAATTTATCTCTAAATTTCATAGTAAGAATTAACTTTATTTTATTCGATAGAAAATGTGAATATATTGATTTACTGTTATTTAATTGTAATTTTATTCCATAGAAAATATGGATATATTTTTTTGGTAATAAAAAGTTTAGGTAAGGGTAGGTCTACCCACTCCTAAGGTTAGTGCAAACCACAGACCTTGATAAGGGTTTACAGTGGAAACCTCAAACCTGTCAAGCAGAGGTTCAACGCCTTACCACTCGGACCAATTTTCATTGGCGAAAATATGAATATATTGATTTACTGTTATTTAACATCGGACAATTTAAACATTCATTTATTATGATATTAATACAGTTACAAATAACTTATTCAGTTTAAAAAAAAATTGTCACATATAAATTAATAAAAAAAACTGACTAAAATATTTACTATATTATTAACACAATTATAAACACCTTGCCTAAATGTAAAAATTATTAAATATAATAGTCAAAATATTCAACTAAATTTACAAGGTTAAAATTGATTTTGTATTTCTAACAAGAAATCAGCCAGTTGACCCAACTATGCTTTTAATTATAATATTTCAAAATGGCTAAATAAAAAATAATTAATAGAAAATACTTGAAGCATTAATGAAATTAGGGCTAAATTAGTAAATATAGAATAAAAAAGAAATACAGCTTATCTTTAAAAAAGAAAAGGTCATTTCTTTTTAGTCTGTGTATATACAGGGACGGAGCCAGCTCAGGGTTCGGGGATTCCGGCCTCCCGGCCACCGGTTCCATCCTTGAATAGTATGCCTTCATTATTGGTCAGCCCCTCTACTTTTAATTCATATTTACGTATTTATAGTATCATTATGATATGTTAAGATAGTTGAATTGGTTAAGACATTTTTTGATACAATAGATCAACGGTTTCAAAACCCATAAAGTTTTTTTTCTTAAAGACAAAGTTTTAGATCTACTCCTGCTCATGGAGAAATTTATTGCGTCTAAACCATATTAACCACATGTGTTGATAAAAATTAATGGAATAATAAAAAGGAAACTCTAAATGACTCTTATCATATGATAATAACAATTGAAGATTATCTTACAACTCTTAACAGCTAGAAGAAAATACAAGGATTAGTGCAGAATTTGAATTGTATATAGAAGCTGCTTTGAGTTGATCTAAGTTTATATCTCTCAAGACTGCAGTTTAGCTTTCAGTGCTTCAATAACTGCAGAAAAATCACTATCGCTGAGGCCGTGACTTTTAGCAACTTTGTATAGTTCATTTGTAGCAGCAGCAATTGGAGTTGGTTGGGAAACAGATTCCGCTAATCCCAGAGCGAGTCTCAAATCCTGACACGAACGAACATATATTCAGATATGATGTGATAGACCCGTTTAAATCACGCAGAAAGTTAGATCAGTCCCAAACCTTCTGTTGATGCTTCAAAGGGAAAGCAGTAGGGTATTGAGATTTTATCATAGAAGGACCTTTCATTGAGTACATTGGTGCACTAATGGCACCCTGTGACACTACCTGAAATACCATCCTTATACGTAAATGCGCGAAAATAAAATTGAATAAGATATATTTTGGTTTCCGAAATACCTCAACGAGTACATTTGGGTCCAACCCGACTTTCTCACTGAGAAGCAACCCTTCAGAAAAGGATGCCATCATACTGAAATTGGTTGCGAAAAGCGAGTGTCACAATCTCAATCGATCAACACAACCACAATATCGATCTACAGGAAATGAGCTTGTTAAAAATAATAACCTGCCCATGACCATGTTGACAACAAGTTTCATTGCAGCCCCATTTCCAACCTCTCCAAGAAAGAATCTTGACTGTTCAAATTCACAAATCTACATAAGACCGCAGCAGTAGAGAAATTCAAACGCGATAATATAGAGTATAAATTAAGTACCTTCCCCATTATGTCTAAGAATGGAGCAGCTATTTCATACAGAGATTTGTCACCTGAAATATGACATCTTATGCTTCAGTTTCTACTAGGCCATTCACTGTGTTACAGAACACATCATATTTAAGAACCGCAAACAAAATAAGGTTACAGAAAAAGAAGCTAACTAATGGACCTATACTCGTGTAACGGCCCTAATTGATGTTGAACATGATTGATTATAAGAAAATTGCGTCTCACCTGCAGTAAGAAATATAAGTTGTCCATCTTCTGCTGGTTTTTTGGAACCAGAAACAGGAGCCTAAGGGAAAAAAAACTCAGACATTCAGAGAACATCCTATTCATATATATCATTCAAATTTGAGGTTTAAGTAGTTGAGCAAATATGTCCATAATAACGAGGAGGTATCTTCACCTCCAAAAATGATGCTCCGGTAGCTTTGATCTGTCCACCTATCAATTTAGATGTGCCGCCATCAACAGTTGAAACATCTACATACCTGTCAATATATTACAGGTATTACCAACTTAGGAACGACAAGCAAACAATTTAGAAAGGAAAAAGAAAAGAAAAATCATATGGCTTGTGCAATCAGTCCTTAATCAGTATATTTTTATTTTGTGTCCTGAGCCAAATCAGGTGGAAATTTAGCAGTGATTCTAATAGAAAAGCCCTCATATAAAAAAAAGAAGGCAAAAGGCATCATGAGGCCCCTAATCATACCGATTTTGGTGGATTAACCCCCTGATCTTTTATTTCAACACATCAGACCCCTGATCATTTATTTTTTGCCACATTAAGCTCCTTCTCAAATTAGTTAGTTGTGAACAACTAGTTCTGTTAAAAGAGCGTTATACATTTCATATGTGTATAAGAAATTGTATTTTTGACGGTCTGAAATAAGGTTTTTAGTTTTTTACAGATTCTCTATAGCCACAAAACACATAAAAAGAACTGCTTTCAAACTGTTAAAAGTGCAAATTTTACAGATTCTCTAATAAGGCTTTGTCAACGGAATTTTATGTTCAAAGCTGGTTTTTGTGGTCATCAAGGGGCTTAATATACTGAAGCTGATTTAGGAAAGTAGAAACTCTCACAGCCTATGAGCGAATTAAGAACTAAAGAATTAGATTTTGGCAGCAATATGAAACCAGCAAGATAAAACTGCTCTATTAATACTCAATCAAGTATCAGAGTTTGCATTATGTTGGAGATGATCAAAAGAACAAAGAGGGAAAGCAAGTCTACCCTTTTCCTGGACTCATACCAACCGTAGCTCCATTCTTTCCACATGCCACCTCCACCTGAAATTATATGGATTTAAGTTACTGTACTATCGCAGTCAGTAGATGAGAATGGAAATAGACGCACTGCACTTTCAGGATCAGCAAGCATGGCGAATGTGACATCACATGCAGCAGCTACTTCTTCAGGAGAAGGTTTATACCTGCAGAGATGAATAAATTTTCATGCAAAGTGTTTACTTCTTAAATTAAAATGCATAAGCAGCCATCTTGCAGAGTTTACGCAAAAGCCCAAAAACAGTAAACTGCTAGTTAACGTTTTAGCAGATAAAGTATAACAAGGTGAACCGGCTGTAACCAAATTTTTATCTAATGCCATAATATTATCTGCTACTAAATTATGAAACGCACTACCACAACATGGCTTTACCATATATATTCAAATTCAGAGCCCTCATAAGAGATTCAAGCTGAAATGTCTAAAAATTCAATAATTTCACCAAGTTCAGAATGATAGAGAAAATTAACTATTTCCTGTTTTAAAAAATATAGTTCACTTGTTTGATTTCTAAACATGAGTATAAGTTCATGGCATTATGTCCACACATAATCATTGCTTTGTCCTGAGCATTAATGAAGGATTTTAGCAGGAATTCAAACAGTTTTATGAGTATAAATTGGAAATGGTAAATCTTTCTCCTTATGGTTTGATCCTTGGATTAATGATACTAGTTCAATTGACTTATTTCCCAATATTAGTATTATGGATACTGATATTCCTTGAAATGTGAAGGTTGCTACTTATTGGAGGAATGGAAGGTGGTGTTTACTTTACCTGATCCTGTAAATGTGATTACGTTAAATGCCTGGGGTTCTGTGTGACATTTGCAGATTAGTCCTTCAATGGAGGATAACAATGACATTAGGTGGAAGCCTGCTGGTACTGGTGTGTATTCTGTTAAAACTGCTTGGCAGGTGTTGAAAATTCATGGAGATCCTGTTTCTTGGTGGAAAGTGGTGTGGGGCTCTCAGCATATTCCAAAGCATAGTTTTATTGTTTGGCTTGCAGCTCATAATAGGCTAGCCACTAAAGATCGTTTGTTCAGCTGGAATGTTTTGACTGATGATAGGTGTGTTTTTTGTAACAATCATTCTGAAAACTCTGCAGCATCTGTGTTTTTGATTGTGTAGAAATGTGTTAAGTATGGAAAGATATCAAGAATAGATTTGGCTGCCCCCAGGTTATCAAATTCTTGGAGACGAATGTTCAGCTGGCTGTTGAGGAAGGCAGTGGGTAAAAATTTACAGGCTGCTATTAGAAGAATTGCTTTCTCTGCTTGTGTTTATGAGATTTGGAGAGCTAGAAACATGTTGGTGTTTCAATCTATTTCTGTTGATTTGTATTCCATTCATAGAATTGTGTATGTCGTGAAACTCAAGTTGTATAGCTTAGGCGGGACACATAGGGTGGACTGGAGTGTTTGGTCCTAATTGGACCTAGTTGTTTGTAGTTTTGATGAGTTTTTTATTTCCGCTATTCTGATTAGGAAAAAAAATGAAGGATTCATAGTATTTATTTCTTGTATAATGTCTCAAGTTCACTGCTCGCGTTCAAGTAATGTATTTATGCATAAGAGTTCTTAAATCCTACCACTAGTAGCTTATAACAAAATAACCCGAGCTTTCACCAGAAGGTTCATCAAACACCAATTTGTAGATAAACAAGAGCATATATAAACCATTTCATACTAATTTTCATTAGTATATTTGGTTCTAAATTTTACTTCATAACAGACTTTGTGAAAAGCTTTTAGTTTCAAATTTCAATAGCATATTCTTGTCTCAACAAATGTTCATCAAAGTCGTGGTTCTGATATAAAATGTGACAGCTCAGAAAAAGAAAAAACGCATACTGTAGCCCGGAATAGGTACTTACTTTGCACCTAAGCTGATGAGAGGATCACATTTGCTTTTAGTTCTATTCCAAACAGTCACATCACATCTGCAAGATGTGAAAATGCATAGTTAGATCAAAACAGTAAACCAAACAATTAACAAAATTCTTATTGTATTTTAGGCAATGAAAAAATGTTCAAATAAGCATAGAAATGTAGCAAGAGGGCAAAAACTTCTAAAAAACGTTAAGAAAAACTATTTGTTTTTGTAATATCCGAATATAATCAATTATCTCTGGATGTGTTTTCACATGATAAACAATTATATAAAGTTAACTTAATGAAAAAATAGATCATACCCAACTTTTATGAGATTCTGTGCCATTGGAGAACCCATAATCCCCAAACCCAGGAATCCAATACGAGCGCGTGATTCATCAGCTGCAGATTCACAACAAGATTTAAGCTAAGCAGGATAATAAACAAAGCCATAACGATAAGCACAAAAGAAAGATTAAAATACTTCTGAACAAAATGAAGTATTTATACATGAGCAAAACATGTATCACTCTGCTTATAAATACTAACTGGATCAAATGATGCTTCAATAATGTTTTTGAACCAGAACTTCATCACCAACCAGCACTCATCGTACCATATAGCAGCAGCTCACCATACACAATATACAATCCCAAATGCTAAGTAAGAGTGCAATACTCTACATATCACCATGCCACCTCATCATCATAACTCAGCTCGGTAATAACGTCTATGTTTTTTTCCAATAAAACTGAAGTGTTATATCCCTCTAATAGCGGCTCTGCATCAACTACTGGACTGATACTATGTGTGTGATTCTACTTTCACAACAAGCAACTAGTAGATTCTTTTTTCAAATCCTTTTTGAAACATTTTCCAAACAACAATGTTATAGACAATTCATTTCATGTTGGTCCAATTAACAAAAGCATAACTATGGCACAGTTACCTCAACATTCGTCATCCATTCACTTTCACTACCATGGCCTGAAACGTAATTTCCATATGGCTTCTCCTAATTAAGGTTATCAATTTCTGACACGATAACATGATTTACAAAAAAAACCGCTTGACACAACACAAGTTTCATTTTTGTTGCATCTATATTATATAATCATAGATTATATATATATATATATTACAACTTGTTTTGGGACACTTACTCCTATAGTTTACTAATCACATTGCTAGTTTAGCTGCATTTTTTATATGAAGTTGTCAAACCTTAACCATAACATTTTCCCATTAGATATCATATTATTTGTCATATTAGTAGGTGTAAAATTATGATTTGCTAACACTTCAAAAATCTCACATGATGCTGAAGAATCCTATCTCGAAATTCATGAATGCGTAAATTACCTTTTGCAGAGGCTGCTTGGACAGAGAAAGCTTTAGAAGAAACAAAAACTTGCAGTCTCGGGGAGAAAGAAGAAATGGGCGTTGCTCTAAAATGGGCGGGCAATTGAGGGCAAAAGCTTGAGCACATAGCCATGGCTGTGCAGAATTTCAAGCGATGGGTGTTATTGGTCTTCACCAACAGGGTTATAGGGCAAAAGCTTGAGCTCATAGCCATGGCTGGTTTATGCTTTTGGGCCTTGGAGCATATCGATGCGATATTTTGTTGGCTAGTTTGATGGGATAAAGAAAAAGATGAGGGGGCTGAAACGGCACCGTTTGGTTTCACTATAAAGAGAATCAATTTCAAGTCTGAATTTATCCCTCTCTCTCATCCCCAAATTCCAGAAATCAAAATGGAGATTGTAGGCGAAGATGGCTCTACGGTTAAACTGAAAGACGACGGTTCCGATTCCAAAGCTGTATTTGGAAGAGATTCAGGGTTTAATACCAAAGACAGAACAGTCTCTCGCCGGCACGTGTTGTTTCAGCTCCGCAACACCGAGAACCAAACAGAGCCTAGGGTTTCATTTCAAGTTGTTGGGAAGAACCCACTGTGGTTACGAAGCGGTGATGGCGAGAGAAAGATTGAAGTTTTCAGGAAGCTCGACAAGGGTGAGATGGGAGCTGGTGACTGCTTCTGCATATCAAGTCAAAGCCCTGTGTGGTACAATCTGAAGAAAACTGAAGTTGAAAAGGAAAAAGATTTGGGGAATGATAATGGAAGTGAAAGATTGAATGGGAATTCGGAAAGTCTCGACATTTCACAGATTGACCCTGTTAAAGGTTGGTACTTTCATCTAATTTCTCCCAAAATTTCTCTAATTTGAGTTCTTGATTTATGGTTGGTTAATTGAAATTTGTATGCAGAGTTTGGATTTCTGATAATTGGTCACGAGTTTGATTGCTATCCTAATCAAAGAATACGCAACCCTAATAATTGGGATTGGTTTCTAGAGGAAACTAAGCAAGATGATGATAGTGATGATGAGAAGAAAAGGAAAAGAGGTGTGAGAAGAAAAAGGAAGAAAGATGAAGATGAAGATGAAGATGGTGAATGGAGTGATGAGAGTGAAGATATGGAAACTGCAGCAAAAATCAAAAGAGTTGGTAGACCAAAATATTCAACAAGATCCAAGGACAAAAATAAAGGTGAAGAAAGAAAGACAGATCATTCAAGGATGAAAGTTGATGATGATGATGATGATACACTAGGAGGGTTTATTGTGAATGATGATGATGAGGAAGAAGGAGAAAATGATGAGGAAGAAGAGGAAGAATTGATGGAGGATGAGGAAGAAGAAGAGCTAGATGAGTAACTTGCACTTGCATTTCATATGCAGGAGGAAGTTTTGTGTCTGTATATTGGAGTTCTGTTTTGTGTAATGGTTTCTTATTGTACCCGAATGTTTTTGCTCCTTGTTTAGTTAACAAAACATACATTTTTGAAAGAGGGTCAAATATTATATCACTTTAAACAAGTTTGAAAGCTAACGAAACATTAACGAAACACTCCACAAGAAGGATAAATGATTTTTTAATAATGACGGAACCACGAGAGCAAGGCGAGAAGGGAGCGGATACCTCCTACTCTCCTCCATATCGGCCGTTAGTACTAATTGACTATTTTTGCCCTATGAAATCAACAATTTTTTTATCTATTCAAGTTGAAAATCATATAATTTTGAACGATTATAGCTAAGCCCTCTAACTGATCTAAAGTGTTGTCTTTGCTTCTTGATCCATTAGATAAGATTTGTTTTATGATTTATCCAAAATGTTTATTTTTGCCTCGTACATCTATTATTTTATTATATTTGTCTTTTTTTTTTTTGAAGTAAATTATATTTGTCTTTTAATCTATCAAAATTGGTGAAATTGCAGATTTTATCAATTTTGATAGTTTATGGGGAAAATATAACCAAATAATAGGACGGGAGCAAAAACCAACATTTTAGATAGGTTAGAGGACAAATGCTACCAAATAATTGGCTAAAGAATAAAGAATAACATTTTTTATAAATCAAAGAATAAAAAATAACATTTTTTATAAATCAATGTTGCAATAATGGAAAATTCTGCCTCAAGAGATGACACTCCTTCTGTCTCTAGAGAAAAAAAAAAGATAACGAGGAAGGGTGGACACAAGGGGATTTTTTGGAGGGGCTTAGGCTTTCCGGACACCGGAATCATTTCTATTAAGGATAGTAGTTCTAGTCCTCTAGTTTTGAAATATTAAAATTTGGAGTGTTAAGATAATGTGAGAAAAAAAAATTATATACGCATGTGTTGTTCAAGTTTAGGCCCATTTGTGAATTTTTACAAAGGAAGACTGTGCATTTTAAGCCTATTTTTATGTTTCGGGAATGGAATGTATCCCACATTGAAAAACAAGTACTTGTAAGTTTTATTGGAGTGTGTCCCAAAAGGTAACCGGTTTTGTGAAGGGTGAGAACCTACATAAGGGTTAGTTTACCACATGCAACCATCAGCACTATCCGGCCGGGCGGGCGGATTGATGTGTCAATTATTTTATTTTATTTTAAGAATTTTTTATTTAATTAAATAAAAATTTCGAAAATTAATTTTAATTAAAAAAACTTCTTATTTTGAATTGGTCCATGATCAGAACCAGTCTCCCACATTTTCTAAACCTCCCTGATTTTTCTTTCCATCTTCTCATCATTTTTTATTTGATAAAAACGGAAAAAAAAAAAAATCTGTTGTCCCAACCTATATGTTCCCATATCTATTTCTCTATTAATTTTTGACATGTGTAATTTTTATCTATTAACCATTTAATATTTTAAAACCTTTTTAATCCTAGTTAATTACTAAAATTTTGAATTTCTAATTACCCTGTGTTTCCTGTTTAACAACCCATCTAATAAAGCTCTTTAGAACTCTCATCCTCTCTCTTTTATCAATTTTTTCTCTTGAAATCTCTCCATATCACCTCAACAAAAACCATATCCCACTTAATTTTTATTATTTAAACCATCATCATCCAAATTCATAAGGATTTGATTGCTAATTTTTTCAATTTTCCATTAAACAGTACACAATTTTGATTGAATGGAACTTTATTAAATAGTACTTCTCATTTCTTTGTGTTGCTGATACTTTTTTATTTCTAAATTTTCTCATCAATCAAATTTTCTTCTTCCGATTATTATTGACGTTTCTCTTTCAATCAAAATTTATCTTCCGATTCGGATCATTGTCATTTTCTTCCGATCAATTTTTTGTCCCTTCCAATTTCTTTCTCTTTGCAATTTCAGTCCCTATTATTTCCATCTCCACCCGGTCGAAACCAATTCGACTTTAACCCGTATTAGGGCAAAGGTGTGATAGACAGAACTTAGCATTCATAGAAGATGGAAATTATGTATCATTAAACTCAAGCAACAAGGAAGAATCAATAGATGTATTTAGAAGACACCATTTATATATTTTACATTATAATTGATCAAAGTTTCAGTGTGTCAAATTGAAATATCAATGGTTTAATGCATCAAAAGTATCAAGAGTTTCATAAGAAATTTTGTTTATTCTTCTGCTATTCTAAAATTACAGAATATGAAATAAAAAATTCAAATGGAATCTAATTAATAGAGTTTTTTTTTTTTGAAGAAAATTATTATTAATAGAGTAATATAGAAACAACATTAAATTATGGGACAATTACAAAACTAGCACCTTTTAAGGGGTTAGTTTTCTTTTCTAACACCTTTTGAAAAACTCACCAAAACTAACACATTTCATTAACAAAATTCCAACCTTGCCCTCCTCTCTAACCTTTTATAACGTTGTCTTTCCCCCCATTTTCCTCTTTTTTCTCGCGCTCTCTCTCTCTCTCTCTCTCTATAAAGAACAAATCAATTTACAGACAACGATCTACAATCTATCCAACCCACAGTTTGTGCTTCAAGATTTTATACACAATCATGTAAGTTTTTTTATTTATTTACAATATTTAAAGCTTCATCGTATTCATGGTTAAGATGTAGCATTTTGATTCTCTAAAACCCAATGTATATTGTTGCTGTTGCCTTTTCATGTTATTCCTGTTCGTTCGAATCCCTAAAAACAGTGACATTGTTGTAGGAAGATGCATTTGGTTTGGAACTTCACCCTGTGATTTTTTCCAGAAATGGTCGATATCCGTCGATATAGTATGAATATCGACAGACATATCGGCGTCGATAGCTGATGAATATCGACGTATATCGACCTCGGTTAAATGTGATTTTTCATTCTAAATCATAATATTCAAACACAAAACACATAAAACATGGATAAGAACAATATTTTTATATTATAATAAAGAAAAAAAATACATAAAACATAAAAAACCGAACAAAAACACAATAAAACATAAGAGGCAAACACAAAACACATAAACAAAAGAGAAACAAACACAAAACACATAATAACAAAAGCACATAAACTAAACATTCAGATACTCAGGCCCCAAAAGGGCGTCAGCGAAGTCCATCTTGGACTTCTCCAACTGCCTTTTGAGGCGCCTAATGGTCCTCTTCAGCCGCCTGTTTTTTTCCCTAACTGACTCCAGATGGTCAGTCATGGCTTCAACAGCGAAAGACATGGTTCTCGTCATGCCCTGCATGAATCGGATAATTTCGTCCGTGTCAGCTTCACGGAATGAATCAGTGAACGAAGCTATAAGTGCTTCGAACTCGGGAAGAGGAGGTGGTGGTGGTGGCGCTTCCATTTTCTGGCTATAGAGTGTTTAAGAGTTTACTAGAATGAATGAATAAACTATGAACAGACAAAGCCTCTATTTATAGGAGAAACAACTTGGCTTGTTCATGGGGAATCTCAACAAACAAGACTCATATTTAATTGATAGAGTGATATTCGGTGGAGAGTGAAAGTCAAAGTGATCATTACCTGCATTTAGTGATCATTACCTGCATTTAATGCTCATTAACATATCATTCTAGAATAGAGTCTTTTGATCTTCCGTCGATATATTATCAATATCGACAGCTATCACGAGAATGCATCGTAGATATATATCAGATCTCGACGGAGGAGTTAGTCTTATGTGTCGAAATGTGCCGGTAGGTGTCGATATTTAAGTTGTATCGACATATATCGACATATCTCGACGTATATCGATGTATATTATAGTTTGAAATGTGTATACCATGATATGTTTCGGTAGCTTTCTTTGTTAAGTTACAAATAATATATAATTTACTTCTGTTTTTATGATAATGCAGAAATATGTCCACCCCGAATACTTGTTTGTGTATGCTTTCGTGGGATGGAGAATGGAAAAAAAAGGGGCCCATGGACACAATGATATACGTTGGTGGTCAATCGAAGGTGCTCCATTTTTCAACGCCAACTGATTATCAAAATTTGAGAGGTAGGATTCATGCTTCGTTGAACGTTGATGCAAGCTGTTTTGACATACGAATGGCAATGCACACAACATACGGTCCAAATAAACTTTTTGGAAGATTAGCAGACATAGTGGATGACAGTGATATTGCTGGATTCGTTGAGTTTTGTCGATGGAATAAGCCCGATGTGATGCCATTATATGTTTCTATGATTCCACAAACAAGTGTTGCGGAAGTAAGGCGACCAATTACTGCTGAAGTACGAAGACCAAGTGTTGCGGAAGTAAGACGACCAATTGTTGCTGAAGTATGGACACAAAATGTTGCTGAAGTAGAGGCAACCAGAATAAGTTCTTGTGTTCCCAACATAGCAATTGAGACTCGTGCTCCGGCAAAACATGTCATGAATCCATATACCCAATCTCCTCTTGGGCTAGACGATATTACATTGGATCACAATTGTGGGTATGAGAATGTAGTGAACGGGGATGATCAAGGATATGGTAATGGCTGTGTTAACGATGATCATGGATATGATAACGATTACAATGGATATGACAATGATGATCACGTATATGATAACGATGATCGCCAAAGATCCGTTTCAGAACCATCGATTGATAATGTTCAACCAAGTTTGAATGAGATTGATGATGAAGCAAGAATGAGAAGGAGAACGGATCCATTTCGGTATGTTCCACAAGTACCAGAGGAGACGGACATTCTGATGAAAACTACAGAATCTTCGGGGGATGGTGGTTTGAAGGCGCACGATATGTTCAAAAGCAAACGAGAACTGCAAGATGCACTTGGGAGATATTCAATTGATAATATGTTCGAATGGAAGGTGCACAGATCAACTAAGTCTTTGTTTGAGGTCCGATGCAAACATGTTGACACATGCAAGTGGCGGGCTAGAGGTGGAGTCATACTAGGTTCAGATATATTCATGCTCCGAAGAATTGACAGTATGGATAGTCACACTTGCGATAGGGGTGGACAACTATTGCCGCATCATAGGCAAGCGGGGAAACGAATTGCAGGTATCATACTTAGTGAGAAGTTAGATATGGAGAATAGGGTGTACCGTCCAAGTCACATCATTTGGGAGATTGAAAAATTATTTTCAATCAACCTATCCTATATGCAAGCTTGGAGAGCAAGATGTTGGGCGGTAGATAGCACAAGTGGTACACCTGAAGAATCATACATGTTATCCAACACACAACCAATGAAAAAATACAACATGGCAAATGAAACTGCATCCTGATCAGATTCATCATTCCAAGCAGTTTGCAACATAATTGTTTCCACGTCTTTAAAGGTTGGTGTAGGGATGCCTGGGAAAAACTTGTTCCTAAATCTATATGGCTTATTTATCCCACTAAACCTTTCAGTAAATGCTTCCATGTCTCCAAACCGTAACCCACTTAGGAGTCCAAACTCCCAATCCCCAAATCTTAACTCAACACCTCTAACTTTGAAGCAAAGATCCCTGGGTTTGAGGTCTTCACGTATGATCTCCCTTGTTAAAAGGGTATGACAGAGGACTCCTGCAAATACTATATTGGTCATATCCAAATACTGCCCGAAGCAACTCTTCCTAAATAGATTTACTTGGTTTGGTGTTAAAAACTCCTTTATATGTTTTGCTGCTTCTACGTTACACCTAACTGTGATGACGCTTTCCGTTCCAAATGCTTTTTTGTATTTATATTCAGATTTCTTCTTGGCTTTCTTCTTCGAAGGAGAGCTATGCTCATCTCTCTTCCTCTTGTCTACACGATCATGCTGAAAAATATTGTAGACATATCATCAGGGAACATATAATTAAGCTAATTATAACGTTGAGCTAGAATGAGCTAGCGTATGCTAAAATAAGAGAGTTATCGACAATTAGCTCGTCGATATGAATATTCTATCGGCAATAGATCGTCGATATGAATGTTCTATCGGCAATAGATCATCGATATGAATATTCTATCGTCGATATGAATGTTCTATCGGTCATTCGTCTGTCTATATCTATGTACTATCTACAATTAGGTTGTTGATGAACATACACATCGACGAATTTCAACCAAACCGAATGAATTCCTAACACCAGACGAACCTAGATAAACCCTAACACCAGAAGAAGTAAACAAAACGAAACGAAACGAAATATTCCTTCTCAAACACAACAAATGTACATACAATACAAGAGAGAAATGCAAATGTAAAGTCAAGTTACTTACCCTCTTTTTCGTCCTTCCTTCTGAATTCGATTCGTTGTCTGAGCTTCGTGTTCTCGTCATGTCCACTCGAAGTAACAGAGATTCGCCGGATGAAATGTACAGAATCGGGCAATGAATCGCCGGAAAGTTAGAGAGATGAACATCGGGGTGTTAGGTTAGAGAGATGGATGTTCGAATGTTAAAGAGCGGGAGCGGAGTGTTAGAGAGGAGGGCAAGGTTGGAATTTTGTTAATGAAATGTGTTAGTTTTGGTGAGTTTCTCAAAATGAGTTAGAAAAGAAAACTAGCCCCTTAAAAGGTGCTAGTTTTGTAATTGTCCCTTAAATTATTGGTTTTAGTCCAATTATCTTCTATCTTTATTTGATCCTAATATAGAAACAACCTATATTTTCTATCTTTGTTTCATCATAATATAGAAGCAACATACACTAAATTATTGTTTATATTTTGCAATCTGCAAAAATAGTTTTGGATTATTTTATTATTGTGTGTTTATATCCATATCTAAGTAAGATAGAGTACTGTGTATATAATATTAGAATCTCTTTAATTTGTATACTATTGTGAAGTGCTCATGTCATTAATATAACTGATATTTAATATGATTAATAGAATATATAATATTATAGTTTTTTTTCAAAGAAATAATATTATAGCATTAGTAAATGGAATTAGTAACTGAGGTGTCACTTCTTCCTTTTTTACTGATGAAAAATATAATATATTAATTTTAGTTATATTATTATATTTATTTATAAAAAGATTATTTTATCCGTACTATATCTAAGAGTTCTACAGAATTTAAATTAATCCCTAAAATCTCTCTAATTCTCTGCAAATCTATATCTAAAAGTTCTACATAATTTAAATTAATCCCTAAAATCTCTTTAATTCTCTACATATCTATATCTATATATAATATAAAACAGTAACGATGGAGCTGAGGTGTCACTTCTTCTTTTTTTACTGATAAAAAATATAATAAAAAATATAATATATTAACTTTAATTATATTATTATATTTATTTATAAAAAGATTATTTTATCCGTACTATATCTAAGAGTTCTACATAATTTAAATTAATCCCTAAAATCTCTATAATTCTCTATATATCTATATCTAAAAATTCTACATAATTTAAATTAATCCCTAAAATCTCTCTAATTCTCTGCATATCTATATCTATATCTATATATAATATAAAACAGTAACGATGGAGTTGAGGTGTCACTTCCTCCTTTTTTACTGATAAAAAATATAATATAAAATATAATATATTAACTTTAGTTATGTTATTATATTTATTTATAAAAAGATTATTTTATCCGTACTATATCTAAGAGATCTACAGAATTTAAATTAATCCCTAAAATCTCTCTAATTCTCTGCATATCTATATATCTATATATAATATAAAACAGTAACGATGGAGCCGAGGTGTCACTTCCTCTTTTTTTACTGATAAAAAATATAATATAATATATAATATATTAACTTTAGTTATTATTATATTTATTTATAAAAAGATTATTTTATTCGTTCTATATCTAAGAGTTCTACAAAATTTAAATTAATCCCTAAAATTTTTCTAATTCTCTGCATATCTATATCTAAAAGTTCTACATAATTTAAATTAATCCCTAAAATCTCTCTAATTCTCTGCATATCTATCTATCTATATATAATATAAAACAGTAACAATGGAGCTGAGGTGTCACTTCTTCCTTTTTTACTGATAAAAAATATAATATCTATATATAATATAAAACAGTAACGATGGAGCTGAGGTGTCACTTCCTTATTTTTTACTGATAAAAAATATAATATAAAATATAATATATTAACTTTAGTTATATTATTATATTTATTTATAAAAAGATTATTTTATCCGTACTATATCTAAGAGTTCTACAGAATTTAAATTAATCCCTAAAATCTCTCTAATTCTCTGCATATCTCTATCTAAAAGTTCTACATAGTTTAAATTAATGTCTAAAATCTCTTTAATTCTCTGAATATATATATATATATAATATAAAACAGTAACGATGGAGCTGAGGTGTCACTTCATTATTTTTTACTGATAAAAAATATAATATAATATATAATATATTAATTTTAATTATATTATTATATTTATCTATAAAAAGATTATTTAAATTAAATGTGAAAATAAAATAATAATATTTAATTTATATACTATATCTAAGAGTTCTACAGAATTTAAATTAATCCCTAAAATCTCTCTAATTCTCAGCATATCTATATCTAAAAGTTCTACAGAATCTAAATTAATCCCTGAAATCTCTCTAATTCTTTGCATATCTATATATAATATAAAACAATAATGATGGAGCTGAGGTGTCACTTCCTCATTTTTACTGATAAAAAATCTATATATAATATATAATATAAAACAGTAACGATTGAGCTGAAGTGTCACTTCCTCATTTTTTACTGATAAAAAATATAATAAAAAATATAATATATTAACTTTAGTTATATTATTATATTTATTTATAAAAAGATTATTTTATCCGTACTATATCTAAAAGTTCTACAGAATTTAAATTAATCCCTAAAATCTCTCTAATTCTCTGCATATCTCTATCTAAAAGTTGTACATAATTTAAATTAATCACTAAAATCTCTCTAATTCTCTGCATATCTATCTATATATAATATAAAACAGTAACGATAGAGCTGAGGTGTCACTTCATTATTTTTTACTGATAAAAAATATAATATAATATATAATATATTAATTTTAATTATATTATTATATTTATCTATAAAAAGATTATTTAAATTAATTGTGAAAATAAAATAATATTATTTAATTTATATAGCACCTTTATATCATTAATTGTAATTATTAAATTATATTTTTTTGTTAATATTTATATATTATGATGAATCCGTGCATCGCACGGGTCAAAAACTAGTTAGGTATAAATCTTTAACAAACAAGCTAAGATAATGAGATTAAATACAAAAACCAATTTCAATAACTAGGATTGTTTTTATTAAAAAATAAAATTCTTAAAGTGGAAATACAAGTTAATCTAACTAGTTATTGAAGTGATATCAGATTACTTCAGTGCAAAATAAATAAACATAAATATTTATTTAGCTTTCTATGGTTAAATAATAATTTATTTTTATTATTTGAACTATAGGTTATATTATATAACCTTTAAAAGTTGAAGCTAAATAAAGATTTGTACTTTTGAGTAGGGGTGAACATGATCCGGTTCGGTTTAAAAATCGAACCAAACTAAACAAAATCGAATCAAATAATGGTGATTTTTATAAACCGAATCAAACTATTTCGATTTGGTTCTATTCCAAACCGAAATGCATTAATTATATAAAAGTCTCTGTAATTGTTTTTTTTTTTTTTTGTACTCCGAGAATGTGCAAATAATTTGTCAAGGAATGATTTATTCCATAATTGTAAAATTCTAACTCTTATAACTTTTTGTGAAGCTTTTAACTATGTAACTTTTTTCATAATTATAAATTGTAATTCAATAACTATAATTCCACAACAAAAATAATAATTATAATTCCACAATAAAAGATTAATTATGAATCCAAATCACAGTAATAGTCTAATATTTGGTTGGAACTTTGGAAAGTTTATGTAACTTTTTACCTTTAAGTTCTTATTGTTTTTAATAAAACAATATAATACATAAATATAATATGCTAGTGTTCATTTTATGTGGGTGGGTTTGTTTCTTTTTATTTTTAGTTCAACACATTCAAATACATGGGTGGGTTTAGTGTTAAATTTTAATTTTAGATTTTTGGGGTTAACCGATTTCTAAAAACTGTAAAATAAAATAGAGTAATTCGGATTTTGGTTTTTTTCGTCTTATATCCAAACCGAACTGAACCAAATCAAAAACCGAAAATATTAAAAAATCAGGATCAAACCAAACCGAATTCAATTTTGGTTTGGTTTGGTTCAGTTTTTTCGGTTTGTTTTTTTTCTGTTTTTGGTTCGGTTTTGCCCACTTCTACTTTTGAGTGCCTAACACATTGATTTTATATTTTTGAAGGATGTTGAAAGTACATATTAATGACGATGTAATATCTAGCAAACTGAATGAATATAGTGAAGAAGAATCAAATAAAGGTAGTGGATTGGAAGATAGTGATTCTATTCATTCAAAAATGCATCAAGAATTTATCCTTGTTGTTGGTATGGAGTTTGAAACAGAAAAAATGCACATGATTTTTATAATCAATATGCATATAAATTCGGTTTGGGTGCGAGCCTAAGTAAAGCACATACATCATCCACTGGATTTCTAACAGGCATAATATTTGTTTGCTCGTCTGAAGGTAAACGTGTAAAAGACAAGAGAAGCTTGTATCTAAAACTTCATCATGCAGAAACAAGATTTGGTTATGGAGCAAGAATGAAGATTAGGTATGATCTGTTGTCCAAAAAGTATGTTGTTTCAGACTTTGTTGCTAATCATACTCATTTGACTTCAACTCCTAGTAAGACACATCGGTTTCGAGCTTATAGAAAAATATCTTTAGCACAAAATATTATGGCTGACATGGCTGATGATTCAGGACTAGATCTAAAAGAAACTCTTGAGTTATTGAGTAGACAAACTGGTGGGCGTGAGCATCTTTGATTTATTAGAGAAGATTATAGGAACTATTTACGTTCAAAGAGAATAATAGAGATGAAGTCAGTGGATACAAGTGGTGTATTAGAATATCTACAAAAAATGCAATCAAATGATCTTAGTTTTACCTATGCTATACAAGTTTATTCAAATGATTTGATAACTAATATTTTCTGGGCTGATGCAAAGATGAAGGTAGATTATGATTACTTTGCTGATGTAGTATGTTTTGACACCACTTACAGGAAAAATAAAGAAGGACTACCATTTGCAATGTTTGTTGGTGTTAATAATCACAAGCAAACACTTATTTTTACAGTTGTATTGTTATATGATGAGACTGCTAAAACTTTTATGTGATTGTTTGACACTTTTGTGAATACAATGTCATGAAAAAGACCGAAAAGTATATTGATCGAATAAGATCCTGCAATGGCTAAAGCTTTAGCCACTAAATGGCTGGATTCACATCATCGGTTATGCATTTGTCACATATATCAAAATGCTGCTAAGCATCTTAAATGTATCTTTGAGAAGTTTAAGGATTTTGCTAAAGACTTTAGTAGTCTAATATATGATTATAAAGATGTTGAAGACTTCATAATAGCTTGGCAGAAGAGGCTTGAAAAATACAAACTCGAAGATAACACATGGTTGAGCCGATTATTTTATGTGAAGGAGAAATGGGCTTTAGTCTATGGGCCTGAAACATTCAGTGCAGACATTACTACTACCCATCGTAGCGAAAGCATGAATAATTCTATAAAAAGGTATGTGAGCTACAAGTATGATTTGCTGCAACTTTTTCGTCACTTTCAGCGATTAGTTGATTATCGTTGTTATAAAGAGTTAGTAGCTGATTTTAAAGTAAGTCACACAACCCCTGCATTATCATTCCCATGTCAGATGTTAAAAGATGTAGTAAAGGTATACACACCAGCAGTATTTAAATGGTTCCAAAATGAGTTATGTAAAGCTCATGATTGCTCCTCTAATTTGTTTAGTGACATTAGAACTGTGCGGATATATGAAGTGACTAATCATAGAAAATGTTTCCATCATATTGTGACATTTGATTCACTTGATAATACAATCACATGCAGTTGCAAGACATTCGAATTTGCTGGAATTTTGTGTTCACATGCTTTAAAGGTTCTTTCGGCTAATGATTAAAGACTATTCCTAGCCAATACATTTCAAAGAGATGGAGAAACTATATTAGAGATCAAGTACCGAAGGCGTCTTATCCAAATTCAAATGATGATGATGATCGAAAGGGAAAAATAGCAAGGTGTTATAGAGACTTGGCTCGGTTACACACTGAATTGGCAACTATTACTGCCGAATCAGATGAGGCTTATGAAATGGCTTCAAATGCTCTTTACAAGATATTAGCTGATGTAAAGACATGTTTAAGGATCTGTTAGCATCCTCCGAAAGACACATTAGTGATTAATAATACTACACATGAGGTTGTGACTGATGAGTTTGGTGAGCATATAGTGAAAGAAATCAAGACTAAAGAAATAATTATTCATAAGGAGGATTTTATAAGACCAAAGAATGCTCTAGAGAAACTTACTAGAGAAAAAGATCAAAGAAAGATGTAGATATTTCAGCAAAACACCAAAGGGAACCACAAATATATAGTCTTAAGGTGACATCTCAAAGTGATGATTGTAGAAGAATTTTTGCTTCACAAAATCAAATGAATGAACAGGTACAATATTTTAACACTTGTATGTTCTTGTTTAACACTACACCATATATTGTCTATTACAACACAAAATGCATGTGTTGCCTCCGAAATGTTGGTAGAGATGTGATCAAATTTCGTCTATTCTAACACTTACTAAAAAGTGTTGGAGTAGATATATTAAATTTTTCCACTCTTATTTATTGCAACACCATTTTTAAAGTGTTGGTAGAACTGTTTTTAAAATGTCGCTAATAATAAAAAAAGAAAAATTGTAAATTTTTGGCTTGAAAATTTTGAGTTTGGAGGGAAACTTCCCTCCATTTCAAAAAGTAAAAATAAAATAAAAGCATTTCTAAAAAAAGTTAAATAAAAATTAAAGGTACGATTAAACGATTTTGGGTAATTTCACATCTGTTCTCTCTCGACGTATCTGCCCTATTTCTCAAATCGATTTACTACTCTCTCATCAGCCCTTTTATCTAGCAACCTTATCGATCTCATTCCGACCAGTCAGTCGGTGCTGAGAGGCCGTTCCTATCACTGGTACTTCAATCATCGACATGCTCTCACTCAATTCCTGCTCTCCTTCGATTCGTTAATGTTAGGTATCCATTTTTATGTCCTATTTGGTTACCTTCTTCAGCATCTAATTTGTAAATAAATAAGTTGTATTGAAATTGTGATATATGGATTTAGGTATTTGGGGGGCGATGGTTCGATCTTAGGATGATTAATAATTACTATTCGTTTATTTATGTGGCTCTAGTCTTCCCAAGGGTTTTGTTTGGGGTTCTTAGCCCCCACTGCATAACAAAGCAGAAATTAGCTGGAAGCACGTATAAGCAAAGAAAATAAGATAATTAATAATTAAATATAGATCGATCATAACTCCAAAGTCAAAAAGAAAGGTTGTGGGTTACAATTCTTCATTCCATATCATATTTGGTAGAGCTGAGGTTTGATTAAGAGTTATCATAATCTTTAAAATGTGGATTTTTAGGTGGAAAGGGCCATTTGGGTTTTCAGTACGTTCTATTGCTGAACAATTTACTCAAGGGATTAATGGAACTGTCCTCACCGCCATAGTCAAAGGTCTCCTTCATTTGCATGGCTTCACATACTTTATAATTACTTCAGAATTTTTGAGTGATTCTCAACATCTGTTACTTCAATTCAATCCATTTTCTTTAATCCTTTATTGGATGTAAATTCAGGAGCATCAAGTGGAATTGGAGTGGACACAACAAGAGTTCTTGCAATGAGAGGAGTGTATGTGGTAATTTTAGTAAGAAATGTAGAAGTTATGCAGATATATCTCAGCTCTATGGCATCCATTAGAAAATTTGCATCTCAATACATTTCATTCGGTCTTCCACTAAATATTCTTATGTAAGAAACTCAACTTGATAAGTTACATTATCTTCATGTTGTTGTGATCATATTGATCCTTTCTTGTTGATTTTGTGGTCACTGTTCTTGTCCAACGTGCACCCTATTTACAAGTCTTTTTATTTCTGAGATTTTGGCAGTTAGTCTCTGTACAAAGGATTATCCCTGTGTGAAATTTTGCATAAAGTTGCATGGTTAATCTAGAAAATCTAGCATATTCACTTACAAGACTTTTTCAAGAGTTTATAGGATATTTGATTGCAATGATTTTTTTGCTTTGTAATTGAAAATGAAATTTGCACCAAATTAGATTGCATATTGTTAATGATGTGTTCAAGTGAAGCCAAAGCATTATGGTTAGCGATTTGGTCCTTTTAAATTTCCATCATGTATGAAGAAGCCAAAGCATCTGTTCAATTACTCTAAAGTATGCTTTATATGCCTCAATCTTCTCTTCTTCTCTTGTCCAAGAAACCTGTTCAGAAAAAATGATCATCCCATAAAGAGTTTTAAATTGAAGAGATGCAAATGTTTGTGATCATTTTATAAAATTGTGGTCCAAGAATAAAGTCTATTTAATCATCTATTCCAGTAAAGAGAATTCACTTTATTTAGTGATTTGGTTTGATGTTGCATGTGTTTTGGCTTGGAACTAATGTTGTTGATATTATGCAGATGGATAAGGTTTCCTAGAGTTTAATTTGTGTTGTTGTGGATCCAAGTTGCTATTTTATGAAACATAAGATGAGCAAGTTTAAATTGCAGGTGAGTAAGGTTTATAATTTAATGGTTTTGGTTCAAGGAATTCAACCTAGTTAATTTTGTTATAATTAAGGAATCAGAATTTTCAAAATTGGATGTGAACTATTATCTTATTCAGTCTTCACTCAACTCTTTGAATTCATTTGTTTCCAGCCAAAGACTTTTTTTCAAGAGACTTTACGCTCCATGTACAAAATAGCACCAATATAAGCTTAATGTTTAAAAAAGGTACCAATTTAGGCCTCGATAACGGAACTAGACATGTCATTGATATTACTCCATTAAGTTCTGTTAATTGTACGTGGAGGAGAAATCAGAACTTAACAGAATAATAGGAATGACATGTCCAATCCATTCTCGAGACCTAAATTGATACTTTTTTAAACGTTAAGCCCATATTGGTGCTATTTTGGACGTGCAGCCTAAGTTGGTACTTCCCCCAAAAACTATAGGCTTATTTTGGTACCTTATCCCATATATAATAATGACTGAGAATGGTGAAAACTAAAGAATCATGCCAAGCAGCATGTGCCTTGTAATTCGTAAATAATACGGTTATATTTAAGAACACATAGTTCCATTGCCTATTAAGAAAAATTTTAAATTTGGCAGCATAAATACTTGTTGCTTCCAGAGGATCTCAAACCACTATTGCACCCCAAAATTGAACCTTAATTCAAAGATTTTCTGACCGGGGAAGCCAAAATCGAAGAATTATGTCCATGGGTTTGCCTCTAATCTGTTTTTTAGGAGCATATATCTTTATTTTGTTTTCCTCAATTACCATGTTATCAACTTGTCCTTGGTTGAAAGCTTGTCTGTTCAATAGAAGGTTCGTCATTTACTGCTGGAGATTGTAACTGTTACAAATAATGGCAACCCTTGGACAATATGCACCTTTAATGAGAGAGGTGATGCTCTGTTCTACACAGTCTTAAATGCTTTGTTTAAGGTGTATACACTTTCTATAATTCCCGTTCTTAACTCTTAATATTAAAATCAAATCAGGCCAATAGCAAATGATGCACTTGATGGGTTTAAGAATGAAGATAAACAAAGGGAGGTTGCCCCTGTACATATGGTGCGTGGATTTGTTCCACCTCGACATTTCATTGGTTTGGAGAAGAGAATGCATGGCTATAATTGAAATGTCAGTATACCTGATATTATTGAATTAATGTAATATTGGAATTTAATACAAACATGTTTGCTTTTAGTTCAAAATTTATGTTTACGCCCAATTTGGATGATGCAATTTCCTTTTGATTTGAATATATTACTATATTTTTTACACATAAGTTGGTTATGAAAGGGTAGTAGTAAATATTGGGATTCTTTTAAGTGGGATTCTTAACCTAAAATTGGTGAGGGACGCAATCTATTTGCATTTTCATTATGAAGTTAATGATTTCATACGAATTTGGTTGATGATTGAATTTAAGAAATTATCAGTAGTTCATTCCTCAAAGGTTTCGTAGCAAAGTAGATATCCAAGTGAATATGATAGGGTTTGATTGCAACTTGAGTGAATGGTTTGCTTTATTGTTTTCTCTAGATCAGTAGGAAAATCAAGTCTAATATCAGTTTTAATTTCAGGTACATAACGTCCGTGTGAGAGACAAGACTGAACACTTAGTGATGATCATTGAGGTTATCCAAGATCCATTTCTGAAATGTCAACTACCATCAGATGAACCAAAAAATGATATGGATGATGAAAACATTGGGAGAAATCAATCCCAATCTCAAGATTGATATGAAGGATAACTGTGGCGTAATTTCAATTGAAAATGACAATGTCACACTCTTGCAAGGAGATGGAACGATAGTCTATATTATAATTGTATTATACTTTTTTTGTTTTTTTATATGACAATTTAAATTCCATTTTTTTTATATTTACCTGTTATGAGAGTATTTGAAATTAAGGATATCGTTATGCTATTATTTAAATTAAAAATTGATTTAATTTTTTTATTTGTTGCATCTATTAAAGAATGTGATGTATATATTAAAGTGTTACATTAATAAAATGTTACATATAAAAGAAAAAGTGTTGTTTAAAATATAATTGTGACATAATAGCGTTGCAATAGTATATCAAAGAGTTGCTATGGAACAAAAATGTTAAATTGGAAAGTGTTGCATAAGCATACAAAAGAGTTTCTTTGGAAAAATGCATTGCTTAATAAAGTGTTGCGTAAATGTATTAAAGTGTTGCTCAAATTTTTTCAGACAACATTGTTACCTGATATATGGTAATGGGAACACTTTCATTGGAGTTGCTTTAGAGTAAGAAAAGTGTTGGCATTGACTCGAATGGTAACACTTTTATTGACGTTGTCACAAATTTGAAAAAGTGTTGCTACATACATCTATGGCGACGCCCAAAAACCCAACACTTTTCTATGGGTAAAAGTGTTGCCTTTGGTCTTAGCCAACACTTATTGCATGTTGCAGTAGACCATTTATGGTGTAGTGTAATGATTTTTATTTTGCTAACCCAATGTTGAAATTTTATAGCAGATACCTCGATATACCTTGCAAAATGAAATTCAAAATGCCATATAATTTATCTTTTCACCCTTTATTCAATCATGTTGTTATTCATGCAGGAATGCAATTTACATCACATATTTTGCATCCAAACATACAGTTCACATCACTATTTCAACATGCTCAGGTTCTTTCAATTGTTTGTTATTTGATAAGTTCATAGTATGTTTCTTTAATGATTATTACTTATTTGGCTATATGTCTTTTCTTGTGCGATGTTATATAAAATTTAGGAGGCTCCAATGTTGGTGTATCTTACCAGCAAGGCTCTATGAACAGTTATCAGCAACCTCTTATAAGAAATTGGAACAGAGTTTCATCTATAAGTATGTATTGTTTATGTATTTATCAAACATAAATAGCTACGATGTTATAAATATTGATTCCATAAAATTTCATGAAAATCTCATTTTGTAAGTGTAGACACGATTTCTACAAAAGAGTATGACTTTATGAGCAGAATCGGGGATGAATTGTGAGGAAAAGAAGGAAGAGATACTTGAGAGAACGTCTATTTAAAGTTTTCTGTGAATTTTGTCTCATGATATTTATGTTGCAATTTATGTGTTAGATATTTAATATTACTTATTTAGCGGGTAATTAGCATCGCCGATCACTAAAGTTTGGACAATATACTCAAAAGGTCACAAAATTTCAATTTGTCTCAATAAAATCACTTAAGTTAGATTTTGTCTCAAATAAGTCACTTTGAACATTTTTCAGACATTTTTTCACCGAAATTGTTGACGTGGCATATTAAAAAAATATAACTACACATTTTAATTGACAATCAGTATACCACTATATTAATTTGTGGTTTTTTTATTATATCATATGACGTTGAAACATGAAACTATAAATTTTTGGTACTAGCGGAAAAATGATAGAGAGAAAGTCCAAAGTGATTTTATTGGGACAAAACCAAACTTAAATGATTTTAGGGAAAAGTACAAAAATAAACCTTGTGGTTACACCTATTTTCGATTGGCACCCTTATGGGGCGACTGGGAGCTCCTGCAATTCACACTGAAACGAAGGCCTTTTACACTCTATGGTTCTTTTATTGCAAAGAGACCAGAGACTAGGATCATTATCTAAGATATGATATGACTAAACCAAATTAAGAAAGTACTTAGGAAAGAGAGAAGGGTTTAGAAAGCCATAAAGAGTATTTTACAATGGGAGCAAAGGATGATCTTACAAATGGGCTAAGGCTTCCTTATATAGGAAAACTCTTAGGAACAAGACAAAATGAAAATAAAGATAAGGATAACATCTTATCTTGCTTACTCACCACACCATTATCTTTTTGAAAGATAAGAATAGAATCTTATCTTTTTTACACCATTATCGTTTTGAAAGATAAAAATCTTATCTTTCTTATTACACATCACACCACACTAGACTATTATTATAATACAAGAAAAGTACAAACTTGATACTTAAACCACAACTTTTGGACAAGTGGCACTTATGTCTTCTAGATATTTTCATATGTGATGACTGGGAGAGAGATTGAAGTTCCTCTAGTTTTCATCGTCTGAATCAATGTCGCCATATAGAGATTCATACCATGGTCCTCTCCTTTCTCGTGGGTCCAGATAGGGGTCTTGGGAATCTTGGAAGTAATGAGGTGGAACTTGAGGTTCTTGAAGTGGAGCTTGAGTTGCTTGAGGTGGCATTTGGGGTGGCACTTAAGTTGCTTGCGGTGGTCTTGATCTGGAAGATGATGCTTGTCCTGGTTCCGGCTGTTGTTGTGAAGTCATAAATGGAGTCCGAGTTGACACTAATTGAATGTTGACTGGCTTAGTAGGGTACAGAGTAGTACTAAGAATTTGGTTAGCATTGAGATCATAACCATTAAGGCAACAAAGATAATTTTTTAGTGCCATTTTTTCATTGCCTTTGGTTTCCTATATTGGAGTCAAAAAAGTATTCCATTCATAAGCTTCATTTTGAGTCCAAAATTTCCCTTGCATATCCTGGAAGTATGGCATGTGGATGATAAAGACTGCACTAGTTGATAAGTGGGACGTTGCACTATCCCAGAGCTTGAGTCTTTCAATTATTTTCTGGAGTTCTTTTCCTCACCATGAAAGGGGGGCATACCAGTCCATTAAAGTCCATAACAGAGAATCACATTGCTGTTCTTCATGGAGGTGATAAAACATTTCCAAGACTGGTATTTCAATGGCAATAGAATAGAGAACCGTCAAACACCAAATACACCATAACTCGAAGGGGAGGAGATCTTGTGATGGTTTCAGACGAAAAAGGATAAGAAATGGGCAATCCTAGTAAAATTCTTCAGGTTTATGGAGGTTTCTTGCAGTGAGAAAGTCTTTGAAGTGAACAAACATGTTGGTTTTGGCATAATACTGAATTTCAAAAAGGTTTTTTAAATTAGTTTTAGGAGGAGGAAAGGGGTGAAGAACTACATGATTCTTAGGAGTAGAGGATGCCATGAAGATGATAGGTAGGGAGGTGATAGAGGTAATAAGTGAAGGTTGTGGTCTGGAAAGTAAGTATGGGATGAGGTTCTGGTTGCCTTTTTATATGCTCCACATGAAAGTCATATTTTGCAAACCAGTCTTTAAGTCTCAATAATTGTTGGCTAGGGAAAGACTTATTTTTGAATTCAAGGATTTTCAGAAAAGATGAATTATCCATTCTGGTAGTGAAATGGCCGATGAGATGGAATTCAAATTTCTTTATACCATTTTTTTACCGCAAGAATCTCTTTGATCGTGGTGTGATAATGTTTTTCTGCAGCTTTGAATTATCCACTAGCATGTCCACAATAATGAGAAGTTCGATCAACTTCTTCAATAAGCAATGCACCCCAATGTTCATCACTAGCATCTGTTTGTAAAACATGCTTTCCAGTGCCAGGTATTTTTAATGCTAGAGGATTTTGAGCCACAACTTTAAGTTGTTGAACAACTTTAGTTTGGACGTGACTCCACGTTGGGGCATTCTTTTTCAACATTTTTTATAATTAGCTAGTGTGCTCAGAGACATGGGGGATAAATTCCCGGATGTAATTGATGATTCCCGAGAATTGATGAATTTGCTTTACAGAAAGATTTTCATCAGGAAATCTCAATAATTCTTGAGAAATGTGGGGTCCAGGCTGATATTGGCCATCATGGAATCTCATGCCTAAAAACTCCACTGAGTTTTGTCCAATAATGCTCTTCTTTTCAGAAAGCATTATGGCATGCTGATCTACAATGTGCTGGAATTGGGCCAAAAAACTATTATGGGCTTGGATGTCTTTAGAGAAAAGTAAAATATCATCAATGTAGATGAAAGCACTATGAAGGATGGGCTCAAAAATCTTGATCATGGCCTTTTGAAACATAGATGAGGATGTTTTTAGCCCAAAGGGCATAACTCTCCATTGATATTGGGCTGTAGGAATGCAAAATGCCATCTTCTAACGATCTTCTGGATGAATCTCAAAGTAGGTTTTTGGCAGCTTGGGTAAATTTTGTGTTTCATAGATTTCGAAACTATGTAGTTTTGTGTTAAAGAAATTTCAAATCAATATAATTAATGAGTTGTTCGCGAGCGAAGTTCATGAACTGAATAAATAAGCTGCTCGTGAATAAGGTCATTAACAAGTACGTGAACAGCTCGTGAACAACTTATGAATAGAATGTTTAGTTCGGGGTCAAGCTTGAGCTCGTCAATTTTTTAACGAGCCAAACACGAGTAGACCAAAGCTCAGTGTAACTTAATATGATTAGTTCCAAGGGGGGGGTTAGGAACTAATGTAACTTTTTCTCTTAATAATGTTGACTTAATTAAATGTTTGATAATTTAACTCAGCTTTAGGTCAGCAAGGCTGAGTGAAGTGTGAGACAGCTTTAATCAGACGCTGACTAGAGCTGTTTCAATTGTGAGTTGGGAGATAACACTTTAGGTCAGCTTCCAACTCAGCACTCTAATTACTCAGCGTCGGCTTATACAAATTATATACTGAGTGATTTAAGCAAGCAACACATACATATATATATATATATATATATATATATATATCAAAGGAAAGGGTTAGAGATTACTCAACAGTCTTATTCTGGTTCGGCCTCACCGCCTACGTCCAGTCCCCAGAATCCCTCCGGGCTTTTTCAATCCACTACTGAGCTCTTTAAAGGTAGAGCACAAACCGTTTACAAAGCAATTGAGTATGCAAGAGTACCATCCTCTATTCGTCTACTCAATCCTACTGAGCGCTATAACCGAACACTCAAATTTTCTCTACCGCTGAGTACTAAAACCGAGTACTCAGCTTCACTCTACTAACCTTTACGATTGATACAAAATTGTTCTCTCTAAATGAAGAACACTTTAGATGAATAAAAATTCACTCTAGACTTTTACACAATGATTGGAAATTGGGTGTAAGAGCTTGCTTTGTTTTCAGACAGCTTCTATTTTGGATTTTCACTCTTGTAAAGATTTGCTTTTCTGTCTATATTGGCTTGTATGTGTCATTTTGATCCAAGTGATGAACTTGTTCTTTTATAGTGAATTCTGAAGCTTCAAATCATTTGAATTCTGACATATCCATTGGGAGTAACGGTCTTCAATCGTCATTCATTGGTCAGCTTCTAGAATCGCAGGCCAATCCTGTCGTCTGATTTTAGCAGGCGTCAGGCTTGCCAGTTTCATTTTCTTTCGCCATGTTCGTCTTTTAGCGCCAGTTTTGTCTTCTTTCCAGATGCCAGTTGATCCATGCGTCTCGAAAAGGTCTCTAGACGGATTTCCAATGTTTCTGAATTGTTGCAGATCTATGTCGGACTTTGTCTTTTAGTCAACGAATCATTGGCGCTGTCCTGACGAATACTCAGTTTGATTTGATCGGCATTGCCTTCAATCTATTTCTTTATATATACTGAGTTACATTCCACTCAGCTTCTTCGGTCGGCTTTGCCTTCAAGCGTTATTCTGAAGAAGACTCTTCTTTTAACGAGACTGAGTTTCATTCCACTCAGCATCGGCTGTGTGTCTTTGCTTATGCTGACTTGTTCTGTCTTTCTTTTATGAACTTTTAGTTCCTATTCTCATTAGTAAATATACTCAACATTGAACAAACATATTAGTACAATTAAACCAAAGCACTTAAATTTAATTGTCTTAATCATGGGATTAACTTAAATAATTTTGTCAAATCAAAATCATGTGGAAAGGTGTTTCAACAAACTCCCCCATTTTGATGTTGGAAAAAATATTTAATTAAGGAACTCAGTGTTGAGCATCCCTCATGATTGTTTACCTTTCTTATTCTTCTGAAATTACTCCCCCGTAAGGGTTGCATCTATTGACTTAATTCAACTCTAAACCTTCTAAGATCTAATCGAGTGAAATTAAGACATGCCTTTACTAACTTAGTTCAATTTTAGACCTTCCAAGATCTAATTCAGATGAGCCTAAGGTCGGTTTTCAGAAGTAGGTCAATGCTTGGAACATTTAGTTATTACTCAATTTCAAATATAGGTATCAGAGTTTATGTTGAGTATGTTTTACTTGTATATTCCTTATGTTCACAAGTTTTAATTTGTTGTTCAATGAATAGTTAAGTATGACATATTAGCATATAAGCACAAGTAAGCATCGCATAAACATAGTCAGTTTTGGATAAAAGATGTTTATATAAGAGTACTCAGCTTAACATGAACATGCCATAAAATATAAGTTACAAGCAAAAGACTATAGACTATTGCTAGTACTACTTCTTAATGTTGGCTTGAACTTGATTTGACTTGGGTTTAGTTTGGGCAGTTCGGTGTTGCTGAGTGTGGGTGCTCGGGACAGCAGGAGTTGAACCAGGCTTCTATTGAGTTCCGGCAGCTGGCATTTTGGCTTTACCTTTCTCCCTCGTTTTCTGCTCAGTTCCAGTAGCTTGCTTTGTGTGATCTTTCTCCCCCGTTTTGCCAGCATCATGAGATGGAGGAGGAGCATAGAATGTCCCTTGATGAACAGCACGAGTCAGTATCGAGGAATACTGTTGCATTTGACTCGTACTCTCCCTTAGACCTTTAAAGACCTGCACGCCATCGGCCATACTTGAGGTGGGGATTTTTATGTTGGCACTGAGCATACTGAGTAAATACTCTAAAGATTTCCCGATCTAGGTTATCGATTCAGTCATCCGTGCATAGGATTGATAGTACATCCTGAGCAGCGCAGTATCATATGACTAACGTTGAACATTCATGTGCCGGACATACGCAAGTGTGGATTGAGTGCATTGCAGAATCTCGTTGGTCTTGACTTGGTCAGTGTCCATTTCCTCTTTGCTCAGGTTGAGTAGGCGAATTGCTTCACCAATCTGTTCTATGGAGCATTGAGAAGAGGAGGAGATAAGGTCACGAGCTCCGGTCAGCTCAGAGGACAACTGGGAGAAAAGATGATTGACCTCAGCAGAGATTGCAGATGTTGAGTTCGCAGCTGATAAGGCATTAAGTTGACCTTGGATGGAGTTCATGTGATTCACCATCATCAGCTGGAGTTCAGCCAGCTTCACTATAGATTCTCGCTTGAGCTGTTGAGAGACGAAAGATGTCATAACACTCATCAGTTCTTTGAGACCATTAAGTTCGGTCAGAAGTTGAGTGACAGAGGATAATTGGGTTGGCTCAGCAGGAACAGACCCAGTAGCGGTGGCGTGAGACTGATGAATATCTTGAAGTAGAGCTTGAGCTGAGTCAATGATTTTCCTTCCAGACTCAGAAACATTCAGATAGGTGTAGGATTCATCAGTGATATCCTCAGGGGTCGAAATCTTGTCAGCACCGGATGGAGGAGGTGTTTGGTGCTGCCCAGAAGCGGAGGTGCCAGTTTGGTCAGCAGCTGCACTTTTATTTAGTCCAGCAGCAGGAGCTGACTGGTTTTATGTCTGCTTGATAGGAGTAGGAAGAGGTTGATCAGCAGAGTTATTAACCTGCTCAGTGTCAGTCTGAGGTTGAGTAGAGTTTGGTGGTTGAGGCAACTCAAAGCTGGCTTGAGCAGGAGGAGTTTCCTTTGCTAACTCGTTGGGTTGAGCAGTATGGACTTCAAGCACTTGCTCAGTGGAAGGATGAGCAGAAGTATCGGCAAAGATGGGACCCTTAGATGCTTTTGGGTCGGCTTGTTCCTCAGCTCAAGAAACAAAGGCTTGTTTTTCCTTCACTTGGTCGGGAGAGGGTTCAACGATGTCTATGAAGAACTGGAATTGAAGACCAGTAAGATTAGTGATTGGATCCCTCAGAGACGATTCATCCAGTAAGTCTATGACTTTGGGTTTCAGAGCCTTGCATTTGAACCACTTTTCTATGCTGTCCTTTTGAGTGTTGGTTTGAGGAAAAGGATCAGCAACAATGGAGTCAAGGGACTCAGAGGAAAAGTTGAGTCCAAGGTCAGCATCAAGGCCTTCCACAACCTTGTCCTTCACTGGTGACTCAGTTTGGTTCTCAGCAGGTTGCTTAGCAGCACCTGTGTTACTTGGCTCAGCAGAACCTATCTTGTCAGCTTAACGCTAACCCTCAGTATCACCATGTTCTTCCTCCTGATCACACAGAGTCTTTTCCAGATCAATTTCTTGACTTCGCACGAAGTGTGATTCCTTTGTAATCACAAAGTCAAGTGGGTTAGCATCGATCGGCTTCAACCCAGAGGTTTTCTTCCTCTTCAAAGGCTGATCAGGTGTTTCCTCACTTTCTTCCTCAGGCTCAACTTGCCTTTTTTGTTTTTCAGCTGACTTAGGTTCCCCTTGAGCTTGCTCAGCAAGAGCAGCTTTCTTTACACTGGATACAATCCTAAGCTTCTTTGGAGCTGTGTTGATGTCTTTGGTTGAGGATTGGTCAGCTTTCCTCTTTCTGTCCTGTCTAGTGTGCTCAGTGGGTGCTTCTTCAACCCTAATTTTCTTTCCTTTCGTAGTCAGCTCATCATGTGCTTCTTCAACCATATTATCCCCTTCAACCATATTATCCTCTTCCATATCTCCCTCAGCGGGTTCAATAGCCCCTTTTCCTTTCTTGGGTTTGATGGGTTGGCTGTGAGCTAACCCAAACAGTACTGCTGAGGTGATCTCAGTGCCCTCGATCTTAATTTCCTCTACTAGACTGACCTGGTGATCCTGAAGTATTCTGGTGATGAAAGAGCCCATCTTAAGGATCCTGGTGCTTCTTTGAAATGCTCCGATGAGAAATACGGGCATGTTGAGCGGCTTGTAGTTCAGCGTGTGCCAGATGAAGCACTGCTCAAAGTTGGAAGCTGAGGAGGAGGAGTTGACCTTGGGGAACAAAAAGTTGGTCAGGATATAGTGGGATTATTTTTGATGTTGACCCATGCAAGTGCTGGCAATTTATCCTTTGTGGTTCTTTGGTTTACAGAACTCAACAACATAATCAATGCGCAAATAGTCGTTCGTGGATCTGAGTTCTGATCCTTTTGCCTTCAGCTTTAACGGTTTAGCGAGATAAGATGGATTGATGATGATATCCTTGTTTTTTACCTTTGTAATCATGTAGTCGTTGTCATCATCGGCTACTCTGAGATTAGTCACTACAACAAATCATCACTTGAGCCACGAATCATGCCACGAGAATTCAAAATTCGTGGCATATTTACATTTAGCCACGGGAAAAACATACTCTACTACAAACTTAGGATATCCTGATATATTTATGCCACAGGTAATTTTATTTCGTGGCAAACATGCATTATTGCCACGAGTTTTGCCACGGTAATTTTTTTCCGATAGCTAAATCCATTAATGCCACGAGAAAAATTTACTCGTGGCATAAAATTACTTAAAGCAGTTATTGATTTTTCTCTATGAATAATTATTCTAAAGGATAAAAAAATAATTATTCTAAAATTAATTTCTAACTATTCTGTTTATATTTATAATAAGCAAAACTTATTAATTTAATTTACTTATCCATTAGCGGGAGAAAAAGAGAGTTATTTCCGCCAAAATTTCATAGCCACGGATTAGCCCTTTCCCACCCACTAGGTCTGAAAATCGATTATTCATGTTTTCCTTCCTTACTTCTAGAGCGATTCTCTACCACAAAAGTTATTTTCCCTAAAATTTCATTCAAGTTCTTTCCTAATTTCGGGTATGGTAAGCTCTTTTCTTTCACTGATATGACTTATCTCTAAAATATTCTTTCCCTATTTTTTCATTCCATATTCTTCCCCAATTTCAGGTATCTCTAAAATATCAAGGTTGATTATCTCCTACTCGGCCTTCCATTATTTCTTTATTTATATCCATTAACTCTGATTTGAGACGGCACGAAACCGGGTAGGAGTGTCGCCGCCGTCTTATCTTCCTGAGGAAGCAGTTATTGCCGCTTAAAAAGATTTTAGTTTCCGTGGGAGTTGGTTCTATTGGCTTCATCACCGGTGCTGGTAAGGCTTCTTTTGTAATAGCTTTCGTTTTTAACAGTTTTACTCAAAATTAGTCCTTGAACATAGTTATATATATGAAGTATTATATTTTATGGGTATGTAATTTTGCGTCATGTTTGCTATACTAATTTAGTGGGTATGTGTTTTTGTATCATGTTCTTTTTATGTTTTGCAGCTCCCTGCATAAATTTTCTTGGCTTACAATATATGTTTTGCAGCTCCCTGCATAAGATGGATTGATGATGATATCCTTGTTTTTTACCTTTGTAATCATGTAGTCATTGTCATCATCGGCTACTCTGAGATTGTGTAGAACTCCCTCACTAACTGCGGGTAAGTGGTTCCAGGGAGAGAGAAGAGCTCGGTCCAGCCATTCTTTGAAATCCATTCGCAAAAGGGCTTCTTAGCTTTTACAAATCCTTTGGAGAATCAGCGGGAACGGAAAACCTTAAGATTTTTTACGTTTTTAAAGATAGGGGAGAACGTCCTCTCCTTAGGTTTTTCATTCTTTTTCTCCTTCTTTCTTGACGGAGTTGCTTGGTCAGCTTGAGGGTTTTTACGAGGCATGCTGACCTCGGGAACAGATTGATCATGCTGACCGTGGGTTTGTTCTTAAGACTCTATGGAAGTCTCTGGATATTCCTGCTCAGCAAGAGAAGGAGGATTAATGTCGGAGCGATTATCGTCGTATTGCTCCTCGGACATATTCTGAGAATCGTTTGACATGATGTTCTTGAGAACTTGAGAAATGCAGAAGATTTGGGAATTTAGAGAGAGAGAAATCGAATGCCAAAGATTTCAAGTGTAAAGAGAAGTTAGTGGGAAATCGTCCACTATTTATAGTCGTTCCATGTTAATCTGATAGGTCGGAATGGCGGTTTGTCCTCGGGTTGATCAATTGACCATTATCTCTGGCATTAATGACACATTTGGTGCATGGTTTTCTAATTATTACGCTTACGTCATCCTAGGTGGCTACTTAAATGCGCGTGCTAGCATTAATTATGCAAGTGGCTTTACTCAGTATCTAGAATACTAAACGTTTGAAGTTTTGAGTGCTCAGTTTTGCGTATAAGGGATTTTAGCATGCTTAGTAACTCAGCACATAGTAATCACTCAATATGTATGTCTACTCAGCATAAGGTGATTTTATGTCATTCATATTAGCTCAGCATATGATAGTTACTCATGAAGCAATAATCACTCGGCATATTATAATCACTCAACATTCATTTCATGCAAAAAACTTATTGAAGAGGATTAGACATACCGATAGCTTCCCTTAGTATGTTAAACTGCTCACGAGCCAAAGGCTTCGTAAAGATATCCGCAAGCTGTTCATCTGTTGGAACATAGGTCAGCTTGATCTCACCCTTGAGTACATGGTCTCTTATGAAGTGATGCCTAATGCTGACATGCTTCATCCTGCTGTGTTGAATTGGATTTTTGGATAAGTCAATGACACCCTTGTTATCGCATTTGACTTTGATTGTTTTTGTTTGTACTCCATAATCCTCCAGTTGTTGCTTAATCCATAGGACTTGTGCCACACAGCTTCCAGCAGCAATGTACTCAGCTTTAGTGGTTGACAGGGCAACTGACGACTGCTTTTTGCTGAACCAAGACACTAGACAGCTTCCAAGGAAGTGACATCCTCCTGAAGTGCTTTTACGCTCCAGCTTGTCTCATCCATAGTCAGCGTCAGTGTATCCAATGAGTGTGAAGTCATTTGTGTTTGGATACCATAAACCTCTATTTACTGAGCTCTGCAAATATCTAAAATTTTTTTTCACAACTATATAGTGAGATTCCCTGGGGTCAGCTTGATATCTCGCACAGTAACATACTGAGTACTGAATGTCTGGCCTACTAGCAGTTAGATAAAGTAGAGAGCCAATCATACCTCGATATAACTTGCTGTCTACTGACTTACCTTTCTCATCAGCACAAAGCACAGTGTCAGTACCCATTGGGGTAGATATGGGCTTACATCCTTCCATATCATATTTCTTCAATATCTCCTTAGCATACTTGGTCTGACTAATGAAGATGCCATTTTTACCTTGTTTGATTTGAAGTCCAAGGAAGAAGTTGAGTTCTCCCATCATTGACATCTCAAACTCAGTTTGCATCTGTTTGCTAAACTCCTTGCATATGGTTTCGTTAGTAGCACGAAAGATAATATCATCTACATATATTTGTGCCAACAGGGTATCTTTACCCTTTTTCTTAATGAATAAGGTTATGTCAGCTTTTCCTCTGACATAGTTCCTAGTAAGCATGAAGCTGGTCAGCCTTTCGTACCAAGCACGTGGTGCTTGCTTTAGGCCGTACAGAGCCTTTTTGAGTTTATAAACATGGTTTGGGAATTTTGAATCCTCAAACCCTGGAGGCTGACTAACATAAACCTCTTCATTTATAACTCCATTAAGAAATGCACTCTTAACATCCATTTGGAACAATTTAAAGTTCATAAAACTAGCATATGCACACAATATTCTTATTGCCTCTAACCTAGCTACGGGTGCAAAGGTCTCACCATAGTCAATACCTTCCTGTTGAATGTAACCTTGAGCTACAAGTCTGGCTTTCTTTCTGACTACGTTACCTTGTTCGTCTAGTTTGTTGCAAAATACCCACTTCGTTCCAATGGTCCTTTGATTCTTCGGTTTAGGCACTAAATCTCATACTTCGTTTCTCTTGAACTGATCAAGTTCCTCTTGCATAGCATTTATCCAGAATTCATCATGCTCAGCTTCTGAGAAGTTCTTTGGCTCACGAACTGAGACGAACACAACATTACTGAGATATTGTTGAAACACCTTTCCACAAGATTTTGATTTGACAAAATCATCCATGATTAAGAGGCAATTAAATTTAAATGCTTTGATTTAATTTTACTAATGTGTTTGTTCAATATTGAGTCCAAAAAAATATATATAAAGTAAGACAGGACAAAAGTCAGCATGAAAGAATACAAGCTGAGTGGAACGGAACTCAGCATGAAAGAATAGAAGCTGAGTGGAGTAGAACTCAAATCAGAAGTCTCTTTTAAAGTTGCCAGAACGGAGCTGACTAAGAAGGAGCTCAGCATGGAAGTTGAACATTCGAAGATAATGAATGAAGCTGAGTGACAGTCAGGACAGCATGAAGTATCCGTTCACTAAAGGACAAAGTCTGCCAATCTTCTGCACCAATAATTGAAGCCTCGAAAATACACAGAAGACTAATTCCAAGAAACATGGGCCAATGGATTATCGGTAAAAGACAACTGGCACAAAAAGACAAGTCTGATACAAGAAGACAAAACCTGACGCCTGAAGAAAACAGAGGAAGGGAATGGCGGAACAGTCTGAAGCTGACCAGAAGATGTTCCCTAAAAGAGCCGTTTTGGAATCAATGGACACACCAAATTCAAACGGTCTAATCTCCAGAATTCATCTATAAAATGGACAAGGATTTCACTTGGACATTTGCCGATGTATCAAAAGAAAAATACAAGAGAGAAAATCTTCAAAGCACTCAAATACAAAAAGATCTTACACCAACATTTCTATTCTCTGTGTAAATGCTAGATTGATTGTTTTGTAATCATCTAAGGTGTTCTTTACTTGAAAAATAACAAGCGTGTAATCAATAGGAATACTGAGAGTGTTGAGCTGAGTACTTGGTTGTAAGTATTCAGTGGTAGAAAAATCTAAGTGCTGGGTTGTAGTACTTAGTAGGAGCTGAGTAGACGAATAGAGGATGTACTCTTGCATACTCACTGCCTTGTAAAGGGTTTGTGCTCTACCTTGAAAGAGCTCAGTATTGGATTGAAAATCCCAGGAGGAACTAGGGACTAGACGTAGGCAGAGAGGCCGAACCAGGATAAGTCATGCTGAGTAACTTCTAAACTCTTTCTCTCAATATATATATATATGTGCATGTGTTGCTTGTGAAATTTACTCAGCTTATAAATTGTTAAAACTGAAACTGAGTAAATCTGAGTGCTGAGTTGGAAGCTGACCTTTCAAGTGTCAATTCCCAACTCTCAGGTCAAGCAGTCTTAGTCTGCATAGAACTAAAACTGTCTGACTAATCAATCGGCCGTGCTGACCAACACGCTGAGTTATCAAACTCTTAAAATAACATTAAGTCAGCATAATTAAAAGCGAAAAAGTTACATTAGTTCCTAATTAGGTATGTGAACACCGTGATCTGGGTCTTCGGAAAGAGGCTTTAGCTTGCCGACTGATCGTCCCTGCGCCGGGAATGGTCCCTGCGGATACTCCGACAAGCAAGACAGTCAGAGGTCCAAGAAACTATTCAAAGTAAGATGTCAAAATGGTTTTTAGTGATTACCTCTCCCTTCCTTCAATGTGAGGTGTGTTTTTATAGAGGTTGCTTGGGCCCAAAGCCCACCTGCCCGAATGGGCCCTCTTCATATCCCGAATCAAGTAGTCCCCCCCATCGAAAAGCCCGGTCGAGTATTTGATGCGAGAATACTGCCGGATGTGTCCGTTCGTCATGCGAGAACATTCGCCTTTGGAAACGCAAAAACGGCCCTTTCACTGCATGCGCGTCTCGTTTTTAGTGCCATTATTTATTCGCTTTAAATTACCCGTGCGCCGCCAGTATTAATTGCGAATTGACAGCTGTGCCGGCGTAATGAATTCTCCCTCAACTATAAATATTTAGGAGGGGAATAGGAAATCTTTTCTTTCAAATTCGTCTAAAAAAGTTCGTGCCGTTGCGCTCCACCTCTCTGCAATTGTAACCTTCCATACCTACTTGTTCGTGTTTGCAAGGGTCCGTTGGTTCGCTTGTCGTCTATTTTCCGTCGTCGGGAGCTTTTTGCTTGCTGCAGAACTTGCCGTGCCTTTAGTGAGGTTAGTCGCATTATTCTTTCTCTGATTTCTGCGTTTTTCTCGCTTTATTTCGACTTCGGGGTAGGGGTATTATGTCAGAGGAGTCTTCTCGGGGAGCTTTAAGCAGACTGCCGCCGGTCGCCCCAGGTGACTTCACGCTTCGAGAGTCTGCGCGAATTCGTTCAGTCGTGCGAAAGAGGCGAGCTGAAAAGGTGGGTGAAAATAGCGCGACGGGTGAAGTTCTGAAGAAAAGGAAAATACCCG